>NW_025999853.1:5884550-5970627 GCF_001458135.2 Marmota marmota marmota | reverse complement strand
TCTCTCTCTCTCTCTCTCTCTCTCTCTCTCTCTCTCTCTCTCTCTCTCTCTCACCACACCTTCTGCAATGGGATGTTCTGCCTCACCTCAGGCCCAGAGCTATGGAGTTGGCCGACCATGGACTGAACCTCTGAAACTGTGAGCCCAACATAAACTTTTCCTCCTCCAGTTGTTCTTGTCAGGGATTTTGGTTACAGCAAAGAAAAGCTGACTAACACAATCCATTGCTCATACCAGTAAATAATTGCAACCACGAGTTAGGATTGGGAAGTACAGAGACCCCGGAGACTAATGCAATGGAGGCAGACCACTCCTGATGATCTAAAGGGATTCATCCTGCACCTTCTCTTCTATGCTGCTCATTCATCCGTTCCAGGGACCACAGCTGGCACCCGGGTCTCCACCAGTTGTGCCAACTTCCTGTCGTGGTGGGTCTGCCTGCCTGTCATCACTACTGGGAAGTTGTACGGCCACATTGAGCCACTTCTGCCTTGTTTTCATATCTTTCCTTCTCCTACCACTCCACATTGGCCTGGCTTCATGATGATATCAGTAGCTACTCATTGCCCAAGTGAGAAACCTAAACATCCCTGCCCCCACTGCCCACTGACTGGCCACAGCCAGTGAATACCAAGGCTGGGGAACTGAGTATCTCAGTAATTCCTCAGTATCTCTTGAGCCTTTCTCACAGCTGGGTACCTATTCCAAGCCATTAGGATTCCTCTCTCCCAAAGATTACACCTTCCAGCAGCCAACCCGCCTCCTACCATCACAATATGGCCACAGTGATCTCCCCCAAATGCAAATTTAGTCCTGTATGCTCAAAACTCAGGTGAGATAAATTCTGAGCAAAGACTGTTCATATCTTGCTCACAGAATAGAATCACCTGCCACTCCTTCCTCAGTTTCTCTGAGCAACCAGGCCAGGTTCCAGCCCCCAGATATACTATAATGCTCTCCTCTTTGCTCTTGCCTCTGTTTTTTTGTACCACCCCTTCAGCCCCCCTTTCTGGTAAATCTGGCTCCTCCAAGGAGGCCTGCGAATACTAGCCTCCCAGGTTCAGTCACATGCTCCCCATGGTTCCCTCAGTACCCACACTTCTCCCAGTGTCCCCCCTGTGCTACATTCACTTCAGATCGCACACTTCTAGGGGACCAGAACTGGGTGGTTCATTAGTGTGTCCATAGTGCCTGTCCAAGACAAGAGCCACACTGAACCCAGTTGTCCCCCTCTCAGAAGGTGAGGAGGACAACAATAATAATATTTTGCTATTAGTTGTGTGGTGAGGATTAAATGAAATAACACATGGAAAATGTGCCTGCCTATCCCAGTGAGAATACTAGTTTGGTTAATACATAAATAGTAAATAGCTATTATTATAATACCAGTAGTATTAAAGATTTTATTGAAGCATGAAGTATACTCAGAAAAAAACACACAAGCCTATAAGAGAACACAACTTAGCATATCTTCATAAAGGAACACACCCTTACGACCAGTCCCTAGATGGCATTAATCTTAAACTCAACTGTCACCTCAGAGAGGCCCTCCCCACAGCCCCTATCACTGTTAGTACTTCGCAGACATTCTATATGATCTAATCATATCACATGTAATGTCTATCTCCCCTCACCCCAATGTATGCTCAAAAAACGAATGAAGTATTCCCATTTTCATTTATTTACCACCACCACCAGGTGCTGCCCCTCTGCCATGTGGGAGAATTCCTGCCTTTCCAGCTTAAGTATACTGGTGAGCAGCGCTGGGCAGGGCCAGCGGCACCTGGGGGACTGAGCAGTGCAGGGTTAGCACTTGGTCCTGCCCTGCAGCTGGAACTGCACCTTCTGGGCCTCAGACTTCTTTTCCCCCCACTTCTCCCCTGCAATCTGGGTCCTTCCCACCCCTCCCTCTCCACTTTGCATTCAATAATTGAAATAACAAAACAATATTGTAGTAATAGTCTTTTCCGCCCTCCGAGATCATCACTGCCCAATGGCATCTGTCAAGGGCTATCCCGAGGACCGAAGCCCTCCGGGAGATGGCCGCTTTCCATCTTGCAGCCACGCATCTGGCCAAGCTCCTCTCCCTCCTGCTAAAGGAGACTTTTACCAGTCCCCCTGCCACTTCACCCACAGAGAAGGTGAGGCTGCCAGAGGTGGCCCCAGCCTCTTAGGTCTCTGACTTTCAAATCCCGCAGTCCTGGCCACACCTCAAGGGCATGCGATGACCCTCAGTCTTGACCCTTTCTCTTCACCCACCGTGGCAGTCGGGAAGAATGTGCCTGGGGCTGTTCCGGGCACTGGGCATGAGCAAAGTTCCTGCAGAAACAAACGGGCTAATGAACTTGGCAGCCGTTAGAGCAAGAAGGAGCCCTCACACAGAGTGGCCAGGCAGAGCCTCTCCGAGAAGGCGACACTTAGTTGAGATCAGGGTGATGGGAAGAAGCGGGCCATGCAGGGAGGTTGGGAGGGGTAGATAGAAAAGAGTTCCAAGAAGAGGGAACAGCAAGTGCTCAGCTCCTTTTACACCCATGACCTCATTTAATCAGCGTCCAGACCTTGATGGGGGCGGATCTTTGCCCCATTCCACAGAAGAGGAAGCTGAGGCCCAGGAAGATTACGGAATTTACAGAGCTGGGATTTGAACCCCGCGCTGCGATCACGTCCCGACTCTGCCCAGGCGGCATTTCGTGCAGCCTCCTTCTTCCAGCACCGTGACCTTAACTCGGCACGTGCTGGTCCCTCGCCCTCCTCTCCACATTGTTCCACTTAGCCCTGCTTGTGTCGTGGGGGAGGGGGTGCCGGGGACTCTCCTTAGGATCGCGGGAAGCGGTGCCCAGTTTGGGGTCCGGAGTTAGACTCCCGCGGCAGCCTAGCGTTAGGGACCCGGCCCACCGGCCCCGCCCCCTCCCGGCCTGGCCGGCGCTGCCTCTGTCCATGGTCAAAGCACCCGGGGTAATCCGCCTTTCTCTTCCGCCCGCCGAGCCCCATTCATATTCTAATCACAGCGCGGCCGACCCGCGAACTGCCACTTTATCGGGGCCCGCGGGAGATGCAGTCTGCCCCCCCACTTCCACTTCTAGCCCCCCCAGCCCTTTGCCCCCCTCCTTCTGCACTTTACACTCCGCCAAGGAGGGGGTCCCTGGGAAAACTGCGTCCCCACTTGGACGCCGGGCTTCTCACAAACTTCGAGGTTGGCTGTGGGGATGAGGGGGGTAGAGAGGGGGAAGAACGGGGGTGGGGGATGAGAGCAGAGGAGGGAAGGACCGAGATGCGGACAGACTGACAGACAGAGTTACGGGAAGAGGCGCGGGGGTGGGGTGGGAGTCAGAGAGACCAAGGGGATAGAGACAGAGGCAGCGTCCCAGGGAGAGACAAAGAGACGTGGGGGGCAGGGGCTGGACAGAGAGACGAGCAGCCCAAGAAGGAGAAAAAGAGGGAGACAGAGGAGGAGAGACCGGAGACCCCAGAGAGAGGGAGAGAGACAAGAAAAGGAGGGAGGCAGGGTTAAGGACGGAGACCCAGAGAAAGACAAAAAGTTCTGGAGGAGAACCAGCCCCTCGCCCCTCCCTGCCAAGCGTCCTTCTCCACACTCAGTTTGGGGATAGGGTCTTAAGGCTACTACTGCTCCCCCAACCCACCCTTTCCCCTCAGCGCCTTCTACTCCTCCACGCGTGTTCGCGGAACTGCGTGGAAAGGAGTCAAAATAGGTCCCCTCTGCACCCACAGGGTCCCCACCCACCATCCAACCCAGGAAGAAAAGAGGAGGCGGTACAAAAGGACAGAGGAAGGAGTGGGGCCCACTCGTGGCCGCGCAGGAGTCTCCCCAGGCTCCTTAGAGTCCCCCGCCCCACCTTGCGGGGGCCTGATCGGGGGAGGGGTCGGAAGGGGGAGGGGGCCACATCTAAGCCAATTTTGATTTCGCCTATAATGAGTGCCTAGCGAAGGCTGGAGAAGGCCTCTGGAACTTTAAATAAGAAAAACGTTGCTAATGCTATAATAGAAGGGGGAAGTCGGAGGGCTGGGATTGCGTCGCTCTGAGCCCCCCTTTTCGGAGGCGGCTTTTCTTATTCAAAACAGGCCCACAATGGGCTTCACAGTGCGCCTCGCCACGGCCCCATCTGACGAGCGGCCATTCATCAGGCCCGCTGGCCTATCAATGACATTGCTCCCATCGGGGCTCCTATAAAATGATGCTTTTTCCCATGAAACATCCGCAAACATTTTGACGGGTTTGGCTTTGCCCGGCTGGATTACTGAGTGTCCCTTCGCTTGCTCGCTCTTTCTCTCTCTCCCCCTTCTCCTAGCTCTCCTCTTTCTGTTTTTTTTCCACCTCTCTCTCTTTTCTTTCCTCTTCTTTCTCTTTCCTTCCTCCTTTATCCTTTTGCCCTCGCACTCTTTGCGTCTGCCTCCTCCTTCTTCTCCCCTCCCTCACTCCCTGGGCATCTCTAGCACAGGGGATCCCCAAACATCAGGACTTTGGGGGGGCGCCTGTGCTGTCCATGGGAAGAGCATGCATTGTGGGTTACTGGAGGAACCCGACATGGATTCCACAGGTTAGTCCTTCTGGTGGGGGGTTGGGGGAAGACATTGGGAGGGAAGGAGAAGGAAGAAGGGGAACTTTAGAAAGAGTTGCAAAAAGTTCAGATGGGTCATCTTGACAGTGGAACCCCAGGAAATACAAAGAGCGAGCAGAACTTTTGAATCTGGCAAAAATGTGGAAGTGGATATGTGGAAGTGTGTGTGCGTGTGTGTGTGTATAACGTGTGTGTGTGTGCGCGCTCGCGCGCGCGCGCGCTCAAAGGAGCGCGCTTTCGCTTGCCCCGGACACAAAGTTACTTAAAGATGCGCTAACTCGCTGGGAGCTCGAGATGCCACTTGCTATAACTTTGCGAGCCGATGGTCCCCTCCTGGGCCCCGTTCCTCCCCAGAGTTTGGGGGCCCGGAATAGCGGAGCGCTCCGATTCCTTTGGCGAGGGCCGGGAAGCCGAGCGGAACGCCCCAGAGGCGGGGGAGGGTGACGGCTCGCACAGTGCCTGGGAGGTGGGGACCGAGGCTGATGGAGACGCGCAGCTGGAGGGAGTGGCGGCTGCGAACCCGGTGGTCCTGGGGAAACCAAAGCATTGGGAGATGGGAGTCCAGCTGTCCCAGGCGAGCTGTGCAGTCTTCCAGCAGGGAAGGGGCACCCACCGACCCACTCCTCTCCGAGGCGGTAACCTCGCGGGAAGCAGAGCAGGGCGCAGAGCAACAAGAGAGGCCTGGCGTTGAGGTCTGCAAATTGCTCTGTAGTTTGGGGGCTGCTGCCGGTGAACATCGCGTTTTAGGGGCGCTGTGCACTTAATAACAGAGGAAGGAAGACCAGGAATCTCCTCCAACGAAAATGCCCAACATCTCGGTTCCTTCTCCAGTGGACTATTCCTGGACTCCTAGAACCTTTGGGGAGCCGCCAAACTTCTAGATCTGAGTTTTACTCTCCCTGCTTCCCTTCTAAGTGGAAGGTGTCTTAAAGTTCACCCCTCCCCAGCGGCAGTCTCTAACCAGGTCACTCCTATGCTGGCTGGGCTGCAGCTTTGGGGTTTCTTGGGGTGAAGGAGTTGGAGCAGTAGGGGCAGCCTGAGTGAAGGCAACAACTTGGTTAGAAGCTTGGGAGGATGCTTGGGAACACAGACTACTGGGCATTGCAACTACGAGCAACAAGTGCCCTCTGGCCTAAACTGTCCCCAAACTCACATGTCCCTTCCTTGAGCAAATCAACAATCAAATGGAATCTTTGCTTGCCTATACCCTAGGCGGGTTGGAAAAGGATGTGTGGTGGGGCTGGGGTCATCTGGTTATGGCTCCAGATGGTCTTTCCCCAGTCCCTGCAGGAAGATTTCAGGTCTCTCCTGGCCTTTGCTGCAGGCCCTGGTGGCCCTGTTGCTTGGGACACCAAATCCACTAATAGTGGGAGAGCATCTTTTAGTTTCCAGGCTAGTTATCTATCTCTGATCCCAAGTCCCTCCCTGATTACTCTGCCCTGGCTGGGTGTGAGCCACCAGGGAGTGGGGGAAAGGCTGGGACCCCATGTCCTCTGTCCTAAATGTGATGACAAATGAAGGCAAGAAGACATGTCATCTGCCACCAAGGCTTGGCAATTGGGACCACAGGCCGCCAAGCTGGCACTCAGAGAGGGAAAGAGCCCTTCCATATTTTTTATCTCAAGTTCTTGGGAAACTGTCCCTCCAGAGCACCCCAACATTAAAAGAAAATATTTGACCAAATTAAAACCATTTCTGCAAATCTGTGGCTAAATATTTGCAGGGGGCCCATGCAAGGTCTTGGGGTATCCTCGCACCCCAAACCTACTGTGTCCCAGCTGGGGTTTTTATCTGATCTCTCTACAGGACTGGAACACTTTGGTGCTTTCTACTGATGGCTGTGTGTCTGTGGATATGTTCTGTTTTATGTCCTAGGTGTATCTGGTGGTCGTGGGGCCGATGGATCCCTACACCTTAAGTTGCAAACACCCCAAAAGGTTTTGAAACCCAAATCCTTTTCCCACCCACCCGCCTTTCATACATATGAAATATCCCTAGGTCACTCTTCTGAACTCAAAATCAAAAGTTTGGAGAAATGACAACGTTGAGAAATTATTCAAGACGCACCAGGTGACATTTCACTGTGCCGTGCAAACGGATAAGCACAGTGCGGCTGGACGTGGTCCGGTCCAGGACCCTTCCCTCACCTCCCTTCCAGAGAATTTAATCCAATTAGCTTTTCTTCTGGGTTTCCCTTGTTATGTAAAGGTCCTTTCTCACTGGCTTGCACAGACCAGCGCTCCGTGTAGCAGTTTGATTCTCCTTCTTTTATGTAAGATCGCGCACGACCAGAAACACGAATATAGTTATTATTTCATTCCGAAAGGGATCGAACAAGCAAGTGCTGGAGCGCAGTCCGAGTGTCCAGGATCAGAGGCCGGCGAGCGGAGTAACCGTCCCTTACTCTTAAAAAGGAAAATCCCCGCGAAGTGCCTCGGGCCCGGGAGAACAGTTTTTCAGGGGCCGGGGCTCTAGTGGCCTGCTTTGGGGCCACTTCAGTGTGACCTGCGAAAACTCTCCCCTTTGTTCCGCGCACCGAGCTGGTAATATATTCCTTGAGTTTTTCCAAAATACTCAACAAGTGTGGAGCTAAGACAATGGGCCCGTCGGGGGAGGCCAGGGAGCCGGCGCGCGCCTCCTGGGCCCTCCGCTCGCTAGCTGCCCAGCCCGACAAAGCAAAGCTCCTCTCGGAGACTACTCTGGCCGCAATGCGAAGCTCGGGCAGCCTGCAAAGGCAGCAAGCGCGCGCAGCGGCGGACAACTCACAGTCCCGCCGGTGCGCGGTTTCCAGTTGGTACCCTCGCGCATCCCATGAGCCCCGCGCCGCAGCCGCACGCCGAGCAAAAATGGGTGCTTTGTCGGGTGTAGCCTGCTCTCTCCACGCGAGCGTGCGAGTCCGATCCCGGCTGTCCTATCCAGGAGAGCGTTGCTCAGTTACTCGAGTTACCGGGAAATTCTAGAACGAAGGAGGGAACGTGGGTAGAATTTTGGGCCACAGAGAACTTTGTGCAAAGTGGGCCAGGCCCGGGGTTAGTCGCCTGCGCGAGGTGTTTCTTGTTAAACGGGATGCAGCCTTGGAGAGGTGCACTGCAGAGCTTGAACTGGAATCTTCTGCTCCTACTCACTTTCTGCCCCCGTCTCCAGAGCCCAGAGCTGGGGCAGTCAAAATACTCCTGAAGCCGGCTCTGAATATCCTGGGTCCCATCGGTGGGGGAGGGGGCACGCTGTTCTACAGACCCCGAGATCAGCCAGCAAAAGGCCTCGCGCGGTTCCGTGGGCCGCGAGGTGGGGATGTCTAGTCGTTTTTGCGCTGTCCCCATGGGGCAGAGCGCGCCCCAGGGGAACAGGGCCGGCCCCCTCCTTCCCCCTCAGGCGAAACCCTGGAGAAGCAGCAGCCTCTCGGGCCTAGGGAACCCGTCCGCTGGTTCGGGGAACTCGGGAAAAGAGCTTTATGCCTTGCTTCCACGTCTGGACCAGGCTGTCTCCCCCTCTGCGGGCGTGTGTGTGGCCGGCGAGGGGGGCCTGCGTGCTCCCACCTCTGCCACCTGCTAAGCGCCGGCGTCTGGGTTTGACAGCAGGGTCAAGTGAGTGTCGCGTCGTCCCGGGGCTCCCGACCCTGCAACTTCAGCCCCCGTCGACGCGGACACCACACGCAGGCCGAGCCCCAAAGCCCCGCACGCGATTCTGCACGGCGGCCTGGGACAGCGCGCTTTCCCACTCTGCCTGCGGGACCCAGAGACCCGGAAAAGTTAGCAGGGGCCGCTTGGCGGCTCGGGCCTGGGATTTCCATAGCCGCGCCCGCCCCCCTCCCCAGCGCGTCGCCATGGAGACTGCTGGAAGTTGGTGTGGAAAACAGACCCGGCGCAAAGCAAAATATTATGAGTGCAGTTGGGGTGACTTCAGGGGGGCGGGGGGCCGGAGGGCATGAGCGGGAGCCAGAGGCAGAGGCCGACAACAAAGGACCGAGTGCGAGGAGGGGAGAAGAGTTTGCAAGGGGCCTCCCTGGCGCTGTGTGAGTGCTGGACAGTCCTGCTTCCCAGAGGCGCTGAGGTCTTCCATTTCTCTGCAGCAGCTACACCTTTTCCCAGCCGCTAGCGCACCCTTGCTCCCACCCCGCCTCTCTCGGTTCTCTTCCAGCCTCCCTCCTCGTCCCGAGGTTAGGCGCCAGCTGGGCAGTACGCCCGCCTCCCCAAGGGCCACAGCTCGCCAACCCGAAAGATTCTGGCTTTTCTTCCCCACGACCCCATGGGTCGCCCTACAGGAATTTTCTCATCCCCCTCCTCACACAGATCCTAAAGGATGATGAGTTGGGTTAAGGAGGGAAAGAGAAGACAGTGCTTGGCCAGACCTATTCTGGGGAGGGGTGGGGGTGATGGTGGAGAGAAGATCCTGTCTGATTACCCCCCTCCCCTGAGCCCCACACAGGGCCCTTTTGTACAGGGACAAGAGTGACAAGTTATGATTGCGACTCAGCCACTTGCAATGCACTTTGGATAAATCTAGTCATTCCAAGGTTGTGTCGCTACGGAATGAAGGGTTAGACAGCTCACAGGCTGGGATTCTCCAGCATGGTCGACGAATCCCTCCCTTGGTTTGGCTTTACCTTAGAATCCAGGAAGCAGGCTGTGCGCTGGTTGCCGCTGTCTGAACTAAGAGCGGAGCCGCTACACAGTTAGTGAACTCTCTTCCCAAATTAATTATCTACTAAAATATTTGGGGGAGCCGCTTGAGATTTTTAAGAGTCAAGAACCTCGAATTACTGTTTTAAAAAGGTTCTTCATTTCCTTTCTCCATACCAGCTGAGGTACATTCTTTAACCCTCTGACCAACCTCCTTTATCCTAAAAGGACACTAGATTTTATGGGGCTGTATTCATTTTCAATCTTGGAAACACTGAAATACTTCTAGATGTTGAAGCCAGCGACACAGGCTGGCTTCATATGTCAGAAAGAAATACACACTGACCAATGTGTCAAAATACTTCCATCAAAAGAAAACCACTCTCTACCCTTCATTACTCAGGCTTTTAGAAAGAAGGGAGTCCCTTCTTGCACCTAGCCACCTCTCTGGTGACACTTTGGGCAAAGGACCCTTTCCCCTATAGGTAAGACCTATAAATTAGAAAGTTGAACATAAAGATGACTATGGTCTATCTAAAATTATACTGCTCAATGATGTGCCTGTTGCATATACTGTTTTCTGATGCACATACTGTGTGAAATATGGACCTTGTCCTCCCAAGCACTCTTTAAGGGAGGCATTATTGTGAGCACAGTGATTCTTTTCTTCCATCCCCAAAATCTGAAGACTGTGATTCTAATCCAGGTTGGTATGTGTTTGCCGTGGTATCTTTGCCAAAAAGGCTAAGAAGGTATAAAAGGATGACATCACAAACTGGAATGCGGGGCAGTCAGAGCTCGACTCCCACAGGCCCTGGAGAGCCCACCCTACATGTTCTACAGGTCACTTGAGACACTCTTCAGTTGCCCTTACAGGGGTCCCCAGGCTCTGCTGGATGGGAAAGGTGGGAGAAATCTCTAATGCTGTTTTCACCCTTGCACTCTATTTTAAATACTTGCAATTTTATTAAGATTTGGGAAAGAGAAAATGAATTCAAAGACAGATTATTTGGAGGTATCAGGTAAATATAAAAAAGAAAAAAAAGAATACCATGGATTTTATTCAATCCTGCCAACAAGTACCTGTTTAGTGGCAGGCCCTGAGGATGAACAAGGCCTCAGTATCTGCTGTCAAAGACATCAGAATGTATTTGATGAGAAGGTGAAAGTGATGAACTCTCTCAGGGGCATAAAAATAAGTTTCTCCTGGAATCCAGACACGGGTGCTCTCTCTAAATGTAATACCTAGCAGTGCTCTCTCTACACTGAGTACCTAGCGAGTACCTTACTGGGCTTTGTTCACACATTAGCCGTTTAAGCTTAACTACAAGTCTGTCATCCATTTTTAGGGTAAAAGAGGGCCTAGAACTTGGCTGAGATCACAATTTGTACATAGCAGAGCTAGACAGGAGACCAGACTGGGGAAAGCCCTCTCACCTCCCCCAGCCTTCTTCATCTGGACTCTGGCTAGGACTCTGGCCTTGGGTGGATTTGAATCCCCCTTGGTGAGGAGGGAAGTGTGTGGATGGGAATGGAGAATCACAGAGCATTTCCTTTGGGTCCATGTGAGCTCCTTGGGACTCCTGAAGGAGTCACATGCTGATTCTGCATCTGAAGGGCCTTTTAGGTGACCAGATGGAGATGCAGTATATCACAGCAGCTGAATATGGACTTTGAACACAGAAAAATCTTGACTGGCTTGCTTGCTTCCAGAAAACTATGTGCTTCCACACTGGGTTTAACAAAAATGCTGTCTATGATCCTCTAGAGCATAATGTGAGATAAACAAATACAAAAATGTAGCATTTCAGTGAGTGATGATCACTAAGAAGGATAAACCTACCTGGAGAAATGAAGACAAAGTAGGGCAATGGGAAGTGTGCTACCTTTCCCAGGGCAGTGCTGCCACATGAAGCTTCTGGTTTGGAAGCTTAACATTTCCTTGTGGAACTGATATAACCATATGATAGAGCTGTAGACAGCATGGAATGTGAACGTGGGAACAGAGAACATATATTCCAAATTTGCCATATTAAATTTGCTAAGCAATTTAATTTAAATATGCCACCAGTGCAATGCTCACAATAGCCCTGTAAAAGGGAAAACCAGCAGAGTCAGAGCCAGAAGCTGGCAAGCCCGGTGAGTTTCTGAGCTCCAGAAGCTGGATTAACAAGACATACAGTAGCTTCCTCTTTTTTTTTTTAAATACTTTTTTTAGTTTTAGGTGGACACAATATCTTTATTTTTATGTGGTGCTGAGGATTGAACTCAGTGCCTCATGTGTGCTAGGTGAGCGCTCTACCACTTGAGCCACAACCCCAGCCCCCCCCCAGTAGCTTCCTCTTATCCACAGTTTTGCTACCCACACCGGGGTCAACCATGGTCTGAAAATAGTAAGTGGAAAATTCCAGAAATAACGAATTAATAACTTTTAAATAACTTTTATCATAGTGTACTATGGTTGTTGTGTTTTATTATTAATCATTGCTATTCATTTCTTATTGTGCCTAATTTGTAAATCAAACATTTTCATTAAGTATGTGGGTACAGGAAGAAACATAGTACATTACTTGTGGTTTCAGGCATCCCCTGGGCACTTTGGTACATTTACCAGTGAATTAGGGGCAGGAGGACTAGGTTCCTTCATCACATGGGACACGAGGTCAATTTTATTTTGTGTATCTAATTTTCCCGAGGCAGAATGCAAGTAAGAAATTTTAACTTTTCACTTACATTTTAAAAGTTAATGTTATTAGATGTATGTTATGGTACTTTATTATCTAACCCATTTTATGCAATGAGGCTCTATTTAAGAGGAAAGGACAGATGAGAGGGGCTGGGAAATAGCAGAACCAGGATTTGAGTAGATGACCCACTGTCCAGCTTGTCTGGTTCTGTCTGAGACCCTCTCTCTATGTCACAAGGCTATCCTCGCTCTTCTTTTTTGTTTTATGAGGGAGAGGGTGTTGGTGGAAGGGGTGAACAATTAAGTGTATATAATCTTAGCAAAAGCACACAGGACTTGTAACTTTCTCCCTAAATGGATAGTCCTTGAAAGGATGGAGACCAATTTTTAAATTATTGTTGACAAAAATAAGGACATAAGTAAAGCATGTGTATAATTTTTCCCTTTTAAAAATGTTTTAAATTTATGCTTTTATTAGTATATTTCACGTGTACATAATTATGGGCTCATTTTGACATATTGGTGGATGCATATGACATAATTTGCTCCATTTCAATCTCCAGTACTGCCCCTTCCCTCCCCTCAAACATCTATGTCTTTCTTTTTTTTCTAAGAATTTCTTTTTCAGTTGTAGAGGGACACAATACTTTTATTTTGTTTATTTATTTATTTTATGTGAGGCTGAGGATCAAACCCAGTGCCTCACACATGCTAGGCTAGTGCTCTACCACAGAGCCACAAACTCAGCTCCTAGCCTCCATATCTTTACTAAAAATATGAAATGTACTTTTGTCTTCTATGGGATTCATTTCTAGTGAAGTTGAGATTGGCTTCATCTCTGAGAGTGTCAAGGCTCCTCTGATACTTGCATGCAGACACATACCTCAGGAAGAATAATCCAATAAAGCAGAAGCCATTAAGTAATATGACAATATGTGTAGCCTTTAGGTAATTTAACAACAAATTACACCTAAAAGTGATTCTCAGACGCATGTTAAATGACTTCAGGTGCATGTAGTGTGACTTTGTGAGAACATGAGTTTTGTAGATATGAGACAAACCAGGGTTTAAATCCCAGCTCAGGGGCTGGGATTGTGGCGCAGCGGTAGAGCGCTCGCCTAGCATGCACAGGGCCCTGGGTTAGATCCTTAGCACCACATAAAAATAAATGAATGGAATAAAGGTATTTTAAAAAATCCCATCTCAGTTACCATCTAGCTGGGTGATCCACAGCAAATTACACAACTTCTCTAAGCTTCGGTTTGCTTCTTGGTGAACCTGCCCTCTCTCTCCCAGGGTTGTTCAGAAAATGCAACAAGATTATGCATATTGAGTGTTTAACGTAGTATCTGACTTATTTAATATTATTATTAATTTTAAAAAATCACCAAGCTCTCTTATTCCCAATTTTAGGTGTCTAGAGAGGGAAAGAGGATAAAATCCTGGGAGAAAAAAAAAGTTAGACCATTTCAGCCTACCTAGACATTTTATGTACTGCGTAGGCATAGCCTTCATTTTTGCTTTTGTTTGTTGTTTGCAGTGCTGAAGACAGAACCCAGGGCCTCACACACTGCCAGTTCTACTACTGAGCTATACCCTTCAACCCCAGCTTCTGTTTTCATGTCCACAGAAATTCTTTTGGAAAGGGTTTAGACCAAAGGATTAACTTCATTTTCATTTTTCTACCTTTTCCACGAAGAAGCACCTTCTCTGTTCCTGTTTGCTATGATTTCACCCTTGTGCTTTCTGGTCTGTGCAAGGAATGGAAAGCATGTCATTGTGGAGGCGGCACCTGCTGGCTTGAATTGAGATCCCGGGAGAGAGATCTGTGGAGTGTCAGAGAACACAGGTTGCACATCCCAGCTGGAGGCCCCTTGAGGGTCCTGATGCCCTCCCAGTTCTGGGACAGGATAGCCCACATTCCTCACTCCCTCATCCTCCCTGCCTCCTCCCTCTCACACTTGCAGGCATTGCTGTTTTAAAGACTGAATCATTGTAACTTGGTTTTCAGGAAGTGACAAATTCAGTTCCAAATGAGTCATCTGACACTCATTTTAGCAGGATCAGGATGCAGAGAAAGAGTTAGTTCTTTTGCCCTTCTTGTATACACATATATTATTTTAATGTGAGGGCAAACTCTCCATTTATTCTGTTTCAGTCCTTATCATTTGATTTTTACTACTCTGTGGTTTTTCAATTCTTAAAATGTGTGTGTGTGGGGAGATATCACGAAAAGGAGAAAGAATAATGAAATGCAGGCGTTATGCTTCCATTTGAACTTGCTCCAAATTTAGGTAACTAGGGCCAGATTGACCTATGCCAGGAGATTCCTGTTGTGTGGAATCTGATCCTCAGAGTAGGAACATTTTAAAATATGTATATAGTTTATTCTTTGGGGGTTGGTTAATCCTCAGGAAAGCCTAAAAAGCATAATCTGCCTCTGTGAACCTGGACAGGTTGGGTTTATGTGGTTGTAGTTGTTTGGTTTAAATCTTAAAGGACAAGCTTTTTGGGAAAAGCTGCAACCCAGTGAAGGATAGTAGCGCCTCACATCCTGTCTGCTTCCTGAAGTTGTGCTAAAGGTCATCATTGTGTAGATGCAGCCTAAGTGAGATTGCTGAATGTAGCCAATTTTTATTTAATAGGAATGAAGAATTACCACTTCATAAACACTGATGCCCTGAATCCATCATGTAGGAGAAATTCGAGATCAGTTGACACCAGTGACCTACTCTTGAGTTAGATTTGAACAGGGTCATTTGAATAATCTAAAGAGTGATTAGTGACTGCTCATAACACCACCACAAATGCATTTTGTGAAGAAAACTATGTTAGTGCTTTAGTTTTGAATCTCGAAGCTTCTGTAAAATCATTGTAAATAATATTTAGACTTTGAAAGAGGGAAATGTTTCTTGCAATGTTACAGTTATAGAATTTACAAATTTTAAAAATGAGCACAAATGACTTCTGAGTTTTACATTATCTTTTTTTTATTAGTCCAAAAGTGGAATGTTCATACAAGTTTATTTATTCTTTGTGTACTGAATCTCAATGCTCACAAGTAAGCCAACTTTCCATTGAAGTTATTAGGATTTTATAAAGTTCCAGAAATGGGCCCATGGCATAAACTCAAACGTATTTATGATAGAACTGATGGAGTACTTAACCTTTTTCCCAAGTTTTCTTTGTGGTGTTTGATTCCACTGTTGGTGACAATCTAGGGTCAGGGAAGAGTCAGGGTGCCTGCAAAAAATTCTTTGTTCTACCAAAAAGAAAATCAATGAATTCATGCCGTCCTTATATGACTGCTAGATGGGCCGAATTTTCTGTTTTTAGGAGTTTTATTTCTTTTATAAGACGACTCCCTTTTGAAACCCAAAATAGTTTCTTGGTAAAGAGTCTTTGACAACATAGAAAATAAAGATGTCTGACTGAGAAAGTGCTGAGAGTTTACAAGGAAGAAAGATTCCAGAGGGCTTGGAAACTTCAGTTATAACATTAAAGGTTTTAAGCATCAGAGAGATTTCTAAAGCATTGAGCAGTTGTTGTGAGAGGGACTTCTCCATGAACTATTTTTTACTTTCAACTGGGTAGGCAGAGTTTGTGAGGTTGCTGTGGTCTGGGGAGGAGACCTTTTCAGAATTGCCAGGCTTTTTAGAAAAAAAAAAAACAGTTTTTCTTGTAATCAAGGCTCGGTTTTAAAGTTTGAAAACTTTGATGTGATTAGGAGAATGAATGATTTCTCTGCTTTGTTGGGGGTTCCTCTGGGTGCCCAGGCTGCTGGGCATTCTCAGCTTTGGCCCAGAGGGTGCAGGGGGTGGGGAGGGCTGTGGCCTGGGCTCTGAGCTCTGAGCACCATGCACAGCACCTGCAGTCATGGACCTTTCACAGGGGTCCAAGAACCTAAAAGAGGATTCCCTATGGATCCTGTGTTCAGTGTTTTTTTTTTTTTTTTTGAGAGGGATTTCCAGAAAAGAAATGAAAATACTGATGCTATACAATTGAATATCAATATCTAGGGTTACAGAGATATTTTCGGAGAAGAAATGAATGAGAGGAGGAGGCAAGGGAGGGAAGCATGGAAGGAAGGAGGGAGGGAGAGAGGAGGCAGGCACAGAGAGGAATGGGAGGATGGGAGTCAAGAAGGAAACTGTACTGAAGTCATTTTGGTAATTGACAGTCGTTTTGGTAGAGTGGCTTGAGTTATTTTCAAAATTATTAGTTTCTTTTTTGTCCTAGTGAATCCCTTTTTGAAATTGGGTAGCATGTTAATAAAACTTTTTTTTTTTCCAGGCACTGTACTGACCAAGACTTATGCACATAAACTCATTCAATTGTCCTGTTGAACCTATGCTACTATGATTCCCATTTTACAGATGTGAAAATTGAGATTCAGGGAGCCTAGCTAACATGTCCAGTCCAAACCCCTGGTGTCAACTCAGGATTTGAACAGGGATTGCGGTGATTCCAAAGCCAGGTGTCTCTTCACTCCTGAAACCTGAAGCTAGAATGAAGCCCTTAGGTGTGTACGTTCTCACTCACGTCCTTGGTACGCAGTGTTCAGGGGAGTGTTTGACGCTGTGTTCAGCTCATGCTGAGGTTCTTTGGAGTATACTATCATAGGTGCCTGTGGGCAACTGGCTGCCGCAGGCACTACAATGTCACTTTGGAGCAGGCAACTGACTGAGGGACCTCAGTGCAACTTCCTGGGGACGAGTCTTGGTGCCATGTGTGCCTTTCATCTCAAATCTTTCTTAGAGCTTCTGAATTCAAACCGGCACCACTGCTGGGCTGGTGTCTCCCTGCCTGCCAGCTGCCTTGGCAAATTTGACATCTTACGTCATCTAGGGATTCATCCCTATTTATTTAGACAAGATATCCCTTGGAATAGGTTCCACATGAAAATGTTGCTGTTAAAATAAAAGAATCTTCCATTTGCACAGCATGTTATAGTGTGAAATCACAGAGAATCGTTAATGGTGCCGGCTCTGTCATTTGGCAGCTTGGTGAGATTGGCTTTGCCCTGGAGTGGATGTTCAAGTGCAGCAAATTATACAACCTCTCTGAGCCTCAGTTTGCTTCTCAGTTAAGTGGGGCTATTCAAGGACCCACTTTATGGGGGATTGTGAAGATTCAATGAAGTGATTCTGAAAGGGACCAGCACAGGACTTGGCATGTTGAAAAGCTTATTAATAAATAGAAGGTGCTTTCAGTACCACTTGCTTCTCCTCTGGTGGCTTCCAAGATCCCTCCACCACACACACAGGAGAACAACACAGAAGAAAATAAAATTTTATATAGTTTATTTTTCAACTGTGTTCAGTCTTTAAGATTATACCTCATAAACCCGTGACTTGGCATAATCATTCATTCCCATTTTACACCTGCTGAAACTGAGGCTCAGAGCAGTTTGGTCACTTATATTGGTTCACACAGTGAGTTTCCAAACTGAGATTTGTTACGACACCAAAGTTGATGCTGCCTTGTTTAAATCTGGCTGTGCACATCAATTAAAAGCACACAGTCATAAGGAAGGGACTGGTGGTGTCCCCTCAACAGAGTTCCAACTGTTCTACTTTTGCCTAACGCCCACTTACCCATGCAGGCATCTTCTCCTTCTCATTTGATGTGTTTACTTGAAACTTCTCCCCTTGTTTTTCAAGTTCTCTCCTTGTCTTTGTCATCTGTACTGAGCCCAGTGCATCTGCGAGGGTGTCTGGCATGTAATCGGTGCCTGATGGATATTTTCTTAACTTATAAGTCAATCCATCTTTAATATCACAAAGGTGCTGCATCTCTTTGCCTGCCTTCTAGGAAGGCCGGCTCAAGGCCCCATGGGAACAGGCACTGGGAAAACGAACTATGGATGAAATGGCCCTCTTTTGAGCTCCTACTGTGTGCCTGGCAGGAGGTCGATGCCATCAGTTCATTTCTTTCCCTCCCGTTCGGTCCTTTCCTGCTCTCCTTATTGATCTGCTGTTCTGTGCCACACTCGGTCCTAAGTGTGGGGAATAGCAGGTGAGTGAGGTACAATCTGTTCTTAAGGAGCTTATATGATTCCTTCTAATCCTCATAATAACCTGGCAGGGTTATTATGGCTTTTAATAGGAAGGAAATTGGGGCCTGTGAGGTTAAGTAATTTTCTTAGGGTGGCAGGGCTTACTTAGCCTGGTGGAGGGGAAGATTAGAATTAGTGTTTGTTTTTCTGGCCTCCAAGGCCATGTTCTTTTCACTGCACTGAGAGATCCAAAATCAAACAGGAAAAATAACAAGAAGGGACTAAAGGGGGATCCTCAGGGGTGGCTGTGAGGTAAAGATCAGGAAGCTACGTTCTTCACATGCCCTGTTCATTTCCTTCTCACACAAACTCCAGGAGGTGTTGCTGATCCCACCTGCATTTTGCAGATGAGGAAACTGTTGCTTACACAAAGTCACAGAGGGAGGAAGTCAGACATGAACCCAGAAGTTTGGCTGCCCAGTCCATGCTTTTAACTACTATGCTGCCACTGGAAGGAAAGAAGAAATACGTTCCTCAGGTATAAATGTGTACCTGGGAATTATTACAGGGTTCCGTGTACCTAGAATTTGCTTTGTTCCAGGAACTAGGCAAAGTGCTCGCTCTGTATTTGTTCCGTTTAATCTCATAGTTGACAAGATAGAGAGTAATTATCAACATCCTTGCTGTGCATTAAGGGCTGCTGAGGTTTAGAGATGTTCCTTTGCCTCAAGTCATTCCACTAGGAAGTGACAAGACTAGAATTCAGACCATGTGTCTGTAGCTGGTCACTAGACCCACCTGCTTATTTTCCTTCTCCTGGCTGATTCTTGGGAAATGACTCAAATAAGAGAAAGAACAGAAAAGAAAAAAGAAACACACTGTGCCCGGGTTGTTCATTAAAGCATTACTGAAAATAGGAACTGAAAATAGGAATTTGGTGGAAGACTGGGCATCTATCCCACAGTGACGGACATGAAGACTGAATTAGCCGGAGAGATCTAGTCAGTGGAATGTCAAGAGGAAAGAGAAATGGCATGTTTGCTGGGTTACAGTGACACACAGGGTGAATATGAGACTGGGTGCATGTGAGACTGCTGAGCAAGACAGATAAAGGGAAATCCTCTCTGGGTTAGAGGGGTGGCACTGTGGGACAAATATGTTTGCCTTTTCAATATTTCAAAATGTGACTTCTGTGACACGTGAACACATGAGAGAAAAAAGCATTTTGCCTAAAAGAATGATATGGTGGCGATTTATCTCAAAAGTTCAGGCTAGGTTGAAGTCTGTTTGGGTCCTGAAGCCAGGAGTGCCTGATTCCTATGGTTTCGGGGGAATCCACATTCCCCCAACAGAGCAGGTGAGAAGACACCTGGAAGAGTTCAAAACAAAACAAAACAAAAAATTTCCCCTGAAATTAGAAAAAGACATGATGTCAAGAAGGAGTTGTGCTGAGCAAGTAGGGTTGGCCCCAATAATTCAGATTTTTATGCATTTTAACAATATTGCAATAATAGAAATGTTTGCTGATGTAGATAGTAGCAGTTTTGCTCTCCCCAAAAGTCCAGAGGAAATGAAAATTTGTAGAATGTGGATGTGCAGGAAGGTACACCAGCTCCGATGTTCTCGAGCATATTTTCAGAGCTGACATCTGCTTTTACATGGAATCTTTCTTCAACAGGAGATGGCACTGAACACCTTAGGTTTACTTTTCTTTCATCTCGAGAGATTTTTGGTAAGTTTAGGATCTGTGAAGAAATGTCACTGGTGTATCCTTGGAAAGAGTTACTTCTTAATTCTTGTCCATCACAAATAGTGACCCCTTAATTAGTCTCTCGGCCCGCTTTAGAATTTTATTTACTGAGTTTTCCTTATTGAGCTCCCGCTGTGTGTTTTGTCTCACGTTAGGCACAGCTCGGTATTCACGTATGTGTGAAGGACTGTGGACATGACGGTACAGGTTAATGGTTTGGTTCCAGCCAGATCCAAATCCTGGCTCAGCAGCACACCAGCTGTGTGGTCTTAGGCAGGGCATGGTTATGGTGCTGGTGTTGGTGAAGGTGGATGGCACATTCCAGGGGAACATTCTTAGTGTCACTTTGGGTTTACCTGTGGCAGGCTGTGCTAGAGACCCCAGCTGATGAGGAAGAGACAAGGGATTGGCTGGCGAGGGTGTGGTTACTCCTCATCCAGGCCTCCCTGATTTCTCATTGCATCTGTCCAATCTGGGGCCTCTAAAATTTAATCCAACTATTGTAGTGGCCTACAGAGGAAGACCCTGGAGTCTCTGGGACAACCCTGGTTTACACATGTGGTCCTGGCAAAATTATTAATAATGCTGCTTTTCAAGTTCAAAAGTGTCCAGATTTGGATAAGTAACATAGTCCCCCGACTCCATGGCCTCTGGTTCCTCTAAGTCTGTATTTAGCAGCACCAGATAGAGCTGCTCAGAGTTGCTTTGCTTTTCCATACTCTACTGAAAAACGTGAAAGGTTCCCAACCAACTAGTGAGGGAAGTCCAGACTCAACGCAGCACTGAGTGCAGAGGTCAGGCGTGTATGACCATCTGCCCCCTGGCATCTCAGCACTCCACAGGACAGTCTCCATAAACGTCTTAAAATGAAATCTGAATGAATGTGGGTCTTGCTCTCGGCTGCTTGCCAGTTTCTTGAAAACACCCTTCTTTCACCTGCCTTGGAGCTTTGCACATGCTGTGCTTCCTGCCAGGAACACTCTTCCTCCCTCTTTACCTGGTTCATGACTGCTCGTGATTAGCTGACAATTTAATGGAACTTCCTCCAAGAAGATTCCTGACTCGCAGATTTCGTCGGAACTCCTTTTGCTCTCTCCCATGGCACTCTGGGTCATTCTGTCTCTATTTGAGTGATTGTTTGTAGCTGAGTCCTGTGTTAAACTCCAGCCTTTCATGAAGACAGAGTTGTGTCTGGCCAGGCAGACTGTGCGGCAGTGTCCAGCCTGTGGGACTCTGTAAATATCCACAGGTAGCTGAAGAGTAGTTAGTGGGTCCAGTGAATGTAAGTCCCCTAGGAGGCCACCCCTTCTGAGCCAGTGCCATCTGGGTCACCTGTTTAAAGTCCTTCAATAGCTTCTTAACACACTTGGAATAAATATGAAGTTCTTATGATGGCCAAGGCCCTACCCATTTTGGGCCCTTTCTGATATTCTGGCCTGTTTACACACACACACACACATACACACACACACTGCCACACTGGTCTTCCAGCTTCTCCTCACACCCTCCAAAGCCCATTCCTGCCTCAGGCCTTTGAACTCCAATATCACCTCCCCACAGAGGCCTTCCGTGTGTCCACTGCTTAAAACAGCACCCCCCTCTCTCTGTCCCTCTGCACAGCTTTACTCTGTTCATATCACTTACTGGTTTCTGAAGCCATCTTGCTTGCTTGCTTGTCTCCACCACAGAGGATAAGCTCCCTGCGAACAGGGACCTCATTGGCCTTGTTCATCACTAGATCCTGAGAGCCTTGCTAACAGTAGGCACAAAATCAATGTTTGGTGAGCAAGGGAAGGAGTGAAAGCAGGGGCAGGGTGGGGTTGCCCCTTTGGAGGCTGGGCAGGGCCCCTTCCTGGAACCCAGCGGCCCCTGGGGCAGGGCCGGTGGCGTTGCCATGGAAACCTGCTCACCAGAGGGGGCCCCCTGGAGAGGCCACAGCTGCTGCCTCCTGGGGCCCAGACTCTTCCCTGGTTCCTGTGTGTGGCCCAGGAGAGAGAGGAAAAGAGGCTGGGCGAGAATGATCAAGAGGAAAGCACGCCCTGGTGCTGGAGGTGACAGGAGCAGGCCACGAAGGCGTGGCTCCACTGGTAATGGCCAGGGACGGGAGGGACCTGGGGCCAGGCCCTCCTTGGTAGCTCCCAGTGTGGCCTGTCAACTCTCATGGAGAGTTTCTAAAGCTGCAGTTTCCTAAAATAGGCCCCAGCACAGTGCCCGGAAAGACTGTTGATAGAGGGAGTCTGAATAACACCTTCTATTAAAAACCCAGCGGCACTTTGTAAGTCAGGTGGCGTTTTCCTTAGGTGTTGCATAAGACCTCCCTGTTCCTGCAGTTCCTGGAGAACAAAGCTCAGTGAGTTCGCCCCCTCTCTGCTCACAGCCTGGCCCTCCCAGCTGCCTGCGGGGCCCTGGCCTGCTGGGGCCCTGGCCTGCTGGGCATGGCCTCTGCAAGCTGCCCCCAAGGGCTTTCCCCACCTGTCTCCCACCACTCCTTGGGTCACGGGTCGGTGAACTCTTCCCCTTTCCCAGAACCCACCAGGCCTTTTACAGCTTTGAGCCTTTGTCTGTGACACAGCCCTCTTGCCTGAAATGCCCTGCTTTCCTCCTCGTTCAGGCAGGTGGTGAATCCTTAAAGGACCGGCTGAGATGCTGCCTGGTCTGGAGGCTCAGCTCCCTAAGCCCCGTGGCACCTTAGATGACACCTGGCACTCCCGCTTCCTGGCGGGCTCCGGAGGCAGAGCGCCCTAGGGAGAGAAGGCCAGGCTGACCCGGCTCAGGCACCAGCTAGCCGAGAGACTCTACCTAACTTCTCTGGGTCTCTGCAGTTCAGAGTTAAAAAAATTCTCCGTTTCAGTCACTCTGAGGAGTAGAGCTGAGGCATGTAGATCTGAGCAACAGCATAGGGAGGACACTCAATGTCAATGTCACTGAATGCTAGAAATCACCATCACACATCGGTCCCCACCCTCCAACAGCAAACTGCTGGTAGATGGAGATCACGCCTTCCTCATTTTTTTATGGCCCATAAAGCCAGACCCTCTAAGGTCTCACCTGTATTATTTCAGTCAATCTCTGGAGAGATTTGGTAGGGTCAGGAACCATCCCAGTGTTATAAGATAATAAGTGGCAGGCTGGGGTTTGCAAATCTAGTTGTTCTGAATCCAAACCTCCACACACTTCCAAGCCTGTCTCTGTCTTCTCTTCATCGTGTCCTAACTTTATCCCCTTAGTCACTCACCTGGCCATACACACAGGCTGGCAGGATTCAGCCTCCGGCCTTGGCCCCCGGGCAGCCCTCTCTGGATCACTGAAGGCTTTACTCCCTCACCAGACTCAGTCTCTGCCCAAATCCTGTTTCTTCTCAGAGACCTTTCCGGTGGGGGAATCTCCCTGTCTCATTCTCTGTTCCTTATCTGTCATTCTTTGTTCTTTTATCGTACTTTGATTTTCTTTATCACAGTCATCAATACCAGCTACGTGTCTGACACACTTCTACACTCTTGGGGACAAGGTACTGAACAAGACAGCATTGTTAGAATTTGCTTTTTAAGGGTGATATTATGATTTAGATGTGGTATCCCCAAAGCTCATGTGTGAGATAATGCAAAAAGGTTTGGAGGAGAAATGATTGGGTTACAGCCTTAACATAATCAGTGAATTGATTCCTGGTGTGATTAACTGAGTGCCGATTTGAGGGGCAGGTGGGGTATGGCTGGAAGAAGTGGTTCACTGGGGGACGTAGCTATGGGGTATATATTTGTATTCGTTGAGCAGAGTCTCTCTCTGCTTTCTGATCACCACATGAGTCACTTCCTGTGCCATACTCTTCCGCCATGATGGAGCTGGCCAAAGTGGACTGAGACCTCTGAAACCGTGAGCTCCTAAATAAACTTTTTCTTCTTTACAGTTGTTCTGGTTAGGTCTTTAGGTCACAACAGTGAAACAGCTGACTAAAACAGGTGGGGAAAGTAAATGATAACAAATAAACAAGATAGTTTTAGTTCTTGAGACCCTGGCCCACTGCAGTAAAATATTGGCTTCCTGTTGAATACTTAGCCATCTCTTCTGTTAGAACTTTCATGGAATACGGTTGCTAATTATTTGCAAAATGAACGAATAGATGGGTAGATGACATAAGAGACCCCTGTGAATGTGCTCTGTAAGCTTCAAGGATTACCTGGCTTTTGATAATCATCTTAATGGGCTCCACCTGCCAGATCAATGCTAGTTGGTGAAGCTCCGCTGAGCCTGGGGCTGTGTTGGACATGCCAGGTCCTAGATGTGGCCAGGTCCTAGATGTGACCACTTCCTAGTTGTTCTTTGCTGCTACAGAGGGAACAATGTCCCAGAAATCCAATCACCTAGATGGCTCTACACAACCTCATTCTACAAAACAGCAAAAATCATTTCAAATTAGGGTTTCCAAGTCTTTGATCCAAAGTGAGAGGTAAAGGTCTAAGGAGTGTGGGGTAACCTGCTTGTGAAGAGAAAATCACAGGCATGACCTGGATCCTTCTGCCTCTCAAGAGCCAGGTGAGTCAGGAGGAAGGCTCTTCTCAGCTCAGGAGCCCAAGCTCACAGCCATCAGTCAATCTTTTGGGGTATTTAGAACAAGCTTTGTTCTTATTAAAAGGTCAGATGGGTTTTGTGGCTCCATACTGAGGCAATTGGAACCGGAAGTGATCAGAGTGTGAACTGAGTGCTCATTCTTTGTCCCATGTGGTTCCCAGAACACAGTGTCAGTCCACAGCTTTGGTCATGGCCGCCTTGCTTTAGAACTTTCACTTCTTGATGAAGTTTCCTGTCTATCAATAGAGATATTAAGACATAATACTTTTGTGAGTCTTAACTCAGATCACATATGTGAAAATGTACCACCTGGCACAACCATAGAAACTTAATAATGGTTTTGGAAAAAAGTAATGTATTTAACAATACATATTTATTGTGCAGTGGTTTTGGGGCCAAGCACAGGACAAGAGACTGGGTTCAAGATGGAGAACAGAAATGAGGGGGTCCTGCCCCATGAACTCACAGTAGCATCTGCCTTGTTCTCTAGTTGGTAACCAGAGGGTAGAAGTCAGTCTTGTTTAAGTTTTTATCGCCCACAGAAGTTTTATCTTCTCCTGTCTAGAAGGCACAAAATAAATGTTGAATTTTTCTTTTTTTAAACATCTTGATGTGTTGTACTTTTTCATACCATATGTGTTAAAAAATAGGAAATTATACAGCTATGTATAATTTAAGGTATAATCTTCATTTTTAGACATTGTGTGCATCACTAATGTGACATTTATTGAGGCCAGGCTATAGGAAACCTTTATATCAGGTATTAAAGGAGAGTCAAAAGCAGAATCAAATGGGCTCCATTCTTCAGATGGTTAAGTTCTCAACCGAAGTGCCTGCCACTTCTGACAAAGACTGACGAGGAAGTATGTAAACGCAATTAACGCAAAGTCTAATGCAGAAGTAGAGTTTAACAAAAGCGCTAAGACAGGAAGACTGTGATGTAGGCTGCGACACTGGCCACTGTGTTCTGGTCTATGTGGGACACAGAGGAGAAGAGAGCTTACTTCCCATTGGAGTGAGCATTGTGGTTTGGACCTGCATTGGGTGTTGGTCCTGCCTCTTACTACCTTGGTGATTCTAGACAAGTCTGGACAAGTCTAATCTAACCTCTCTGAGCCTTAAAGTCTTTAAATTTCTAAAAGGTGCCCATTAATAGCACCTACCTCATAGGGTTCTAATGAGGATCCATCTGATGGTATGTATGATGTATTTGCACACTGTCTGGGCCTCTGTTAGCATATGGTGGCCTTTATCATTATTAAATCACATAATCTACAAATAAATGAGGTAGATGAACACAGGGCTTTATTAAAAATTCAATGTATATGTCATTCTGGTTGAATAATTCTTGACCTCTGTGTAATTTAAATTCATTGTTAAATACAGTTTTAAAACACATAAAATTTACTTCAATGTATCTAAATAGAGGCCTTACAGTCATAGGGGGATACTTAACTACAGTCCCTGCTGAGGACCCCGCTAGGGAAGAAGATAAGTGTCAATATACCTGTGGATCCGAAGCCTGGGGCCTGTTTGGATATATCAGAGTGTCACATCCGCACAATCTGGAATGCAAAACCCTTGAAGGCATGAGAACCAGGTTCAGAACTACACGGCATTGCTCCAACACCATCTGGACCCCCAGAGTCTATTCTGGGCTGTATTTTCACATGGACATGACTAACTAGAAAGGGTCCAGAAAGAGTGAATCAGAGGGCAAAGGAGTGAGGATAGTTTCTTTTAAGAAAGAGCTGAAACAAGTGGGTACTTCACTCAGAAAAATGGAGGCCTGAGGGTTGTCTTTCCACATCTGTCTGCCGTGTGCCAGTGAGACCAAACTTATTTTAGGTTGCCCTCAGAGCAGAGTGGGTGGCAGCACAGCTGCAGAAATAGGCCCAGGGGCATGAGAGACCTGCGCGAGTGCAGTGGGTAGTGAAAAGGGTTACTCATTGAGATGTCTCCTCTTTTTCTCATGATACTTGCCCTGCTGCCCCTCCTTGTATGGTTGCTCTTATTCCTCTCCAGTGCTGGGGTTGGGTAGGAGGCAGGAGAGGCTCATCCATCTGGACAGTTTTTACTTGATTTGAGCCCCTGTGGATCAGCGATCATTCTCTTGGCCCATTTGGTGTTTAGAGCCAGCTCCTCTCCGGAATGTTCCCATGAGTTCTTCAGGCATGTCCCACCAATCACTGGGGATTCTCACCCCAAGAACGGGTCCTTCTAAGTACTCTGATGCAAATAGGCCTGATACTGGTACAGGCAGGTGGGTGAGAGGGTGTTTCTTTCCCTTCATTTTTATTTCTTGTATAAAGGGGTCAGGGGGTGTTATGTGAGAGTGTGTGTGTGCCCACATGCACTTGAGAATAACTGGGGATGTGCACCTCTCTGGGAAGACCAGGGACTGACCTAGAACCAGAGATGTTGCTTTAGTGGTGGTTCAGGCGAGGTAGGAGCTGCAAACTTCAGTAATTGCCATTCAAAATCCACCATGGCTGTTGCCAGGGAAATGGGCCAGGCCTGGAAGGGTGAGAAGATCTGAGAGGAGACGTTCTGGAAAGTCCTGGAAAGGATTCTGGAGATGTGTAATCAGAGTGCTTTGGGATATGATGTGATGACAAACGCCCACCTCGCACATCCCAGCTTTGCAAACATTACAAGCTGCGTGTTTCTACATTGTTCACTTGGCATCTGGAAGGGCAGTGTGTTAATGTTTTCAACTTCCCTGCTCCTCAATATTTCCTCGGAAATACCAGATTTCCATATCCTCTTAACAAGCTGGCTCTTCTTCCTCCCCTTGGATATCTACCCCCTACTTATTTATGGTTTTGGAAGGAACTTTTACAAGAACAGTTTGTTGGAACATGAAATACAAAACAACAAAAACCAACGTTTCTCCCTGCTGTTTGCATTTGCTTTCATCTCTACAGAGCAAACTCATCATCCTGGCTTCTTTTTACAGGTTGTAACCTGAGGTTTTAACCAAGGGTCTTTTCCATAGTTCTTTGAACTATGAAAAGTCATACTACTTAGTCCTTCTAGGCCTCAGTTGCTTTCTAGCAAACAGAGAGATTAAAATTCTTGCTTCCAAAATTGTTGTGAGGCAATAATATGTAGAAGGGACCTGGCATGTTAAAATGGGTGTTCGATATCCAGATGCGGTGGTGCATACCTGTAATCCCAGTGGCTTGGGAGGCTGAGGCAAGAGGATCCCAAGTTCAAGGTCAGCTTCAGCAGCTTAGTGAGGTCCTAAGCAACTTAGCAAGACCCTGTCTTAAAATAAAAAACAAAAAGGGATGGGGACATGCATGGCTCAGTGGTTAAGTACCCTTGGGTTCAATTCCTGGTTCCAAAAATAAAATAAAATAAAATTTAAAAATTAAAAAAAAATGAAATAGATGTTCAATAAATGCCAGCTCCCCAAAAGGAATAGGAGACTGCTCTTTCCAAAAGCACATGGTCAGAGCTATACTTCAATCCTGCCATAATGCCACATATGGATTCCTAAGAACCACCAGTATGCAAAATTGCACAATAAAAATCATTTTACTAGAAAAACAAGCTTAAGGGTACAATGCTCAAGAACTTTGTCAGTGACACATTAAAAAGATAAGTATAATAAAAACTGCAGTACAGTTGTGCACATGTTAAATAAGAAGTTCACCAGTACAGTAACTATGGTACTTCACCTTGGAAAAGACCTGAAGATTGCCTTTGTAGTGGATGTTGAAGGGGTTGCAGTTTGTGAGTCACTGTGAAGTGGTAGAAGGGAGACAGGTGTGGCTTATAACGTGGTGAATGAAGTGGCCGGGAAACGTTTGCAATGTGAGAGTTTTGCACATTCCCGTGGGGCTCAGTTCAGCTAGGTGCAGTTTTCTGTATTACCTAATGTTATTGATGAAAGAAACTGAGCTTGAGGAAGTACAAAGTTTGCGCTGTGCTCAAATTGTTCCCTAATACATCATTTCATTAGAACACATCAGTGTTTTCAAAACAAGCAAATGACTATATTTAGCTGATGTTGAATGAATGATCAAATGAATGAATGAATAGTGGGCAGTCTAGAAAATGGAATAAACATCAAGCTACACATGAAAAATACGTAGTAGCTTTTGAAATTGAACAGAAACCCATAGTCCTTTGGGTTTTAAAAGTGCAACATAGCCACTCTAGTGCTTTTGATTTTTCCTCCTATTATGGACTCCAATTTGTGCTTGGAAGAGCCCCTTTGGAGTCACTGGACAAAAGAAGGTCACCGCTGGGTTCCCTGCCCTCCTCCTCTTCTGCCAGATTCCCCAGGGTTTTGTTTGCTTTCCATTCATTTTCATTTGAAGAAAAAGTTCTCCTAATATACAAGTTTGCAAACCACCACCAATGATTCAGTTGGCAAAATTTTGTTTTACAAACTACTTCTCAGGAATGTATCTTTACCAAGAATGATGATCCTCAGTTGGTAATATTGGGCTATGCATACTCCAGAATCAGTAGAATTTGACCAAGATATACTCCAGTGGGCTCCAAACAGCCATATTGCCTCCATACTACTCCGCCATCTCAGCCGTGGTGCACAGGAGCCGCACCAAAGTCGACTTCCTGTCTGGGCAGATGCCTGTGAAGGTTGATGATTGTGTACAGCTAATGCATTTATGATGTTCCTGTCTTCTGCCAAACACAGCAATTCTGTGATTTCTCTTTTTTTTTGTTTTGTTTTTGTTTGTTTTTTTTAGAGAGCTGGATTGAAAGATGTCTCAATGAAAGTGAAAACAAACGTTATTCCAGCCACACATCTCTGGGGAATGTTTCTAACGATGAAAGTAAGTGCTTGAAACTCATTCCTCCATGACATCCCAGACATGGCTAGTGTCCTGACGGGAGGACAGAGCCTCTAGGTGGCTAGGCTGGGGTGAGCCACCTGCAACAGGACATTCTCCAACAGTTTATGAAATACCCCAGCCCTCCCTGTGATAGTCCACACAAGGGAGTGGCATTCAGTGAGGTGGACATGGAAATCAAGGCCACAGCAAAAACTTGGTGTTTACAGACTCATCTCCTGCAGTGGATTTGCTGGCCTCTGTCCCCAAAGACCTGTTAGAGTGATGCTCCAGTTGGGCAAATGTGGACCTCAGATGGGAAAAGCCATCTTCTGTCCACCGTTGATATGGGTCTAAAGTAGCTGTATGGTAGGTTTGTTGTTATAGAATCACAAATGTTCTTGCTATTGGAAAGTTAAAAAAAAAAAAATTCTGAACCTGCACTAGAGACCTGGAGTTAAGTGCAAGATGTAAATTCCCACATTACACCTTTCCCTGTGCTGTGACAGCCTGGGGCTTCTGGGTGGCCTGTATTTAAGAGCAGAAGACCAGCTGGGATTTGTATTTGCATCTTCTGCACCAAAAACAAAAGTGTGTGGGAAGCTTATTATAAATGTCATTTCCAGGAGATGGGAAGTGTCTATCGGCCTTGGTTGGTGAAGCACCTGGTCTCGGCCCCGCTTTTCTCAGTGCACAAGGCTGGGACCACCCACCCACAGTCCCGGGGATGTCAGCTCAGCTCCCTGACAGCTTCCTTGCAGCCCTGTCATTCCATCGTCACCATTTTGCTTTCTTTTATAAAACGGAGATGAGTTGAACATAAATCTTTTGTGAATGGCTTGATGAATTTTCTTTTGCATATCCACCTGTATAATCACTATCCAGGGAAAAATCAGGAATATTCCCAGCCCCAAGAGGCTTCCATGTCTCCTCCTTGTCAGTAACTGATGTGCTGACTTTTAACACTGGTTTTACTTATTTCGGAAACTTCACATACATGGAATCATGGACTCTGTGTTCTTCTGTGTGTGGCTCTTTTCACTTCACACTTTGTGAGATTCATCTATGTGGCCATACATTGCCATCGTTCTTCCCATTGCCCCATAGTATTCCACCATATGACTATGCCACAATTTACATTTGCATTTAAATGTTAACAGATTCTTCAGTTGTCTCAAGGGTTTGGTTATTAAGAATAAAGATCTTTGGGCATTCTGTTTTTATTTTTTTATTTTGGTAAGATGTATAGCAAAATTTAGCATTTTAATCTTTTTAAGGGTACACTCAGTGACATTGAGTATATTCATCTTGGGGCTGGGGAGGAAGCTCAGTGGTAGAGCACTTGCCTAGGGTGCATGGGGCACTGGGTTCAATTCCCAGTATGATGCATGCACATAAAAATTACCTGGTTATACAACCATCAATGCCACTACCCATCTCCAGAGCATTTGTCAACTTCCCAAACTAAAAACTCCATCCTGATTAAATAGTCCCTATTCTTCCCTTCCCCGACTCTCTGGCAACTGCTATTCGATGTTCTGCATCTGTGAGTTTGACTAAGTATCTCATATAAATGGAATCATACAGTATTTGTCATTTTATGACTGGCTTATTTTATTTAGCGTTATGCCTTCAAGGTTAATCTGTGTTGTAGCATGTGTCACGATGTCTTTCCTTTTTAAGGTTGGAAATATTATAACACATGAATAATACATCATTCCTTTACCTGTTCATTTGTTGGTGGATATTTATTTTTCTACCTTTTGGTCATTATGAATAATGATATGAAAATGGATGCACAAATAAGTGTTCAAGTCTCTGCTTTGAATTCTTTTTGGCATGTACCCAGAATTGGAATCATTAGAGTATATGGTAATTTTATTTTGAATTTTTTTGAGAAGCTGCCAATCTGTTTTCCATAGTGGCCACACCATTTTATATCCCCACTAACAGTGCTCAGAAGTTCCGATTTCTCCATAATCCTGGTCTCAGGCCAGCACTTGTTATTTTGTTTTAGTTTTTTTTTTTTTTTCTTTGTGGTTTTTTAACAACTGTCCTAGTGAGAGCAAAGTGGTTTTTTTGTTACAGATTTGATTTACATTTCTCTAAAGATTAGTATATTAAGTATCTTTCCGTGAGTCTTCTTTAGAGAAATGTCCTTTGCCCAATTTTTATCAGGCTGTTTTGTATTGTTGTTGAGTTGTAGGATTTCTTTGTATATTCTGGATGTTAATTCCTTATCAGATATGTGATTTATAAACATTTTATCTCATTCCAGGGTGGTCTTTCCTCTTTGTTGATTGTATTCTTTAATGCATAGAAACTTTTTATTTTTAAAAAATATATATATTTTTAGTTGTAGATAGGCACAGTATCTTTATTTATTTATTTATTTTTTAATGCGGTGCTGACAATCGGTGCCTCACACATGTGATGCAAGTGCTCAACCACTGAGCTACAACTCTAGCCCGAAGCTTTTTATTTTGATGTAGTTCTACCACATCAAATTATTCACATCCACTTTATGTACTTTATGTTCAGAAAAAAATTTGCCAAACTTTTTTGGTTGGTTGGTTTGTTACCTGCACTTTTGATGTCATATTCAGGAAATCACTGTCAAAAACAATGTCATAAAGCTCCTGCCTAGGTTCTTTTCTAGGAGTTTTGCAGTTTAAGGTCTCACACTTGCATCTTTGACCCATGTTGAGTTGTACCGGTGAGGTCAGGTAAGGGTCTGAGTTTAGTCTTCTGCATGTGGGTATTCAGGTGTCTCAATGCCATTTATTGAAAGACTATTCTTTACTTAGTGGTTTTGGCACCCTTGTCAAAAATCATTTGACCGTATATGTTCAGGGTTTATTTCTGGGCTTTTGTTTTATTCCATTGGTCATTGTATCTGTCTTTATGCCAGAACTACCCTGTGGCTTTGCAGCATGTTTTGAAGTGAGGAAATGTGAGGCTTCCAATGTTGTTCTTTTTCAAGAGTATATCAGCTATTCAAGGTCCCTGAAGATTCCATATGAATTTTAAAATGGATTTTTCTACTTCTGGAAAAAAACGCTATTGGGTTTTTTGATTGACTCTTTTTTCATTGAATCTATAAATGTCTTTGGGTAGACTTGACATCTTAATATTAAGTTTTCCAACCCATGAACACAGAATGTCTTTGATTTCATCAACATTTTATAGTTTCAGTATACAAGCCTTGGCTAATTTTATTCCTAAGCATTTTATTCTATTTGCAATCGTCAATGAAACTGTTTTCTAAATTTCCTTTTTTAGAGTGTTCGTAGTGTGTAGAAATGCAACTGATTTTTATGAGTTGCTTTTGTAATCTGCACCCTTTCTGAATTTATTTGTTCTAACACTTGTGTGAGAGAGAATGTGTAGAAGCTTTGGAGTTTTCTCCATGAAAAATGCATGTCATCTATGAACAAATATAATTTTATTTTTTTCCTACCAATTTGGAATCCTTTTATTTCTTTTTCTTCCTTAATTTCTCTGGCTAGTACTATGTTGAAAGCAGTAAAATCAGGCAGCTTATCTTGCTCCTGATCTTGAATGAAAAGCCTTCAGTCTTTCATCACTGAGTATGAAGTTATCTGGGGACTTTTCATATATGTCCTTTATTATGTTGAAGTAGTTTCCTTCTATTTCTAACTTTGTGTTTATCCTGAAAGGGTTTTGAATTTCATCAAAAATTTTTCTCTGTGTCACTTGGTACGATCATTTCCCCCTTCATTCTGTCATTTGCTGTAATACATAGATTGATTTTATTTTGTGGACCCTCCTTACATTCAAGGAACATATCCCCCTTGGTCACAGCCTATAATCCCTTTAATATGTGGTTGAATTCTGTTTTGCCAGTGTTTTTCTTAGGATGTTTGCATCAGTATTCACAAGAGATACTGGTCTGTGATTTTCTTTTCTTCTAGTGTCTTTGTCTGGCTTTGGTATCATGGTGAGGCTGGCTTTGTAGAATGAGTTTGGAAGTGTGCCTGCCTCTTCCATTTTTGGGAAGAGTTTGAGAAGGATCGGTGCTCTGATCATTCTCATATGTCTTTTGGTCGACATGAGCACTCATTTTTGTTACTATTTTCCCAGGAATAGAGTTGTTAGATCATAGGCTATATGTATATTTAACTTTAGTAGATGCTTCCAGTTTTTAAATGTAGCTGTACACATTTAGACTCCTAGAAGCAATTTCTGAAAGTTTTGGTTGTCTCACTTCCTTGCCAACATTTGGTATGGCCATTCCTTTCAAAATTAGCCATTCATAGGAGTACATAGTGCACATCATTGTGGTCTTAATTTGCATTTCCTTAATAACTAAGGAATACAATCTTGTATACTTTCTGGCCATTTGGGTGTCTTTTGCAGACTATCTGCCCTTGTCTTTTGCCTGTGTGTGTCTTGTTAATTGTGTGTTTTCTCTTTAATGATTTGTGAGAATTTTTCTTATATCCTGAGTAGGAGATATTTTTCAGGTCAAAGTATTTCAAGTATTTTCCTTAGCTTGTGGCTTGCCCTTTTATCCTCTCAATGGTAACTTTTAATGAATGGAAGTTCTTAATTCTAATAAAATTCAATTTATCTATGTTTTTCTTCTTTAGTGCTTTTTGTGTGCTATTAAGAAATTTTTCCTGCCTCAAGGTTGTGAAACTCTTTTTTAAAGTAGTCATCTAGAAGTTTTATATATTTTTACCTTTCACACTATATCCACAGTCCATCTGGAATTTTTGTATATGGAGTGAAGACAATGTCAACATTCTTTTTTTTTCTTATTAATTTTCAACTGATAGAGCACCATTTGTTGAGAAGGTCACTCTTTACCCACTGAATTCCACAGTTGCCTTTGTGATAAACTAGCAGGTCATACATATTTGGATCTGTGTCTGGAGATTTATTCTAAACTATTGACCTTATTTGTCTATTTTTGGTGTTAATAGCACAGTCTTTATTACTGCACCTTTATAATAAGTTAGGATACATGGTAGTGTAAGACTTCCTGTTCTTTTCTTCTTCTTTAGGGTTGTGGATAATCTACATTCTTAACATTTCCATATAAATTATAGAATTAGTCTGTTAATTTTCATAAAATTTAATGCTGGGGTTACATTGAATCTATTTAAAAAATTGGGGAAAAACTGACCTCTTAACAATGTTAAATATCCAATTTATATGTGCAGTATTAGACTATAAGTATTTAGATCATCTTTAATCTTTTCCAGGAGAGTTTTATATTCAGTGTAGAGGTTTTACACATCTTTCTTTAGATTTAGTCCTCGGTAATTGATGTTTTTCAGTGCTAATGTAAATAGTGTTGTTTTAAGTTTTTAAATTATTAATTGCTAATACAGGAACATGCAATTGATTTTTTAGATGATGACTTTGCATCCAGCCATTTTGCTAAATTTACTTATTATGAGTGTACATTTTTAAATACTCTATGAATATAATCAGGTCACCTAAGAAAAACAATGATTTATATTTTCCTTTATGATCTTGGTGTTTTCTTTCCTCTGCCTCAGTGTGCTGACTGGGACTGTCAGTGCAATGTTAAGGTGATAAGGTAGGAGAGCACCTTTTTAACCTTGTTCCCTGCCTTTGGAGAAAATGATAAGTGTTTCCCCAGTGTGATGTTTTTGTGAATTTTTGTAAATACTTATTATTGGATTGAGAAAATTACCTTCTGTGCCTGGTTTGTTGAGATATTTTTTTCTTTCTTTCTTTCTTTCTTTTTTTTTTTTTTTAAGAGAGAGAGGAGGAGAGAGAGATTATTTTTTAATATTTATTTTTCGGTTTTCGGTGGACACAACATCTTTATTTTTATTTTATGTGGTGCTGAGGATCGAACCCAGGGCCCCACACATGCCAGGCAAGCGCGTTACCACTTGAGCCACATCTCCAGCCCAGAGATCTTTTTCTTGAATGGGTATTGATTTTTTTTGAAACCCTCTTTCTCCATCTATTGCAATAATCATGAATCTGTCAATGTCATGAATCATATTGATGGAGTTTGAATGTTAAACCAATCTTGCATTCCTGAATACAACACACTTGGTCTGAAGTATTATTTATCTCTCTTTCTGTCTATCTATCTATCTATCTATCTATCTATCTATCTATCTATCTTTCTGGGTTAGACTGACTACTTTCTATTAAGGATTTTTTGCATCTATGTTCATGAGATTTATTGGCCTGTGCTTTTTATTCCTTGTAATGTCCTTGTCAGGTTTTGGTGTCAAAATCATACAGGCCTCAAATAGCAGATGAGGAATTTCCTGTTGCCTTGAAGAGTTAGTATGAGATTGGTTTCTTAAATTTAGAAGAATTCAATACTGAAGTCATTGGGGTTTTTTGTTTGTTTTGAGAAAAGGTGTTTAAAGATGGATTTAAATTTTTTTGCGGACCCAATATCTTTATTTTATTTTTATGTGGTGCTGAGGATTGAACCCCAGGGCCTCACACATGCTAGGCGAGTGCTCTACCTCTGAGCCACAGCCCCAGTCCAAAAGATGGATTTAATTTTTAAAACAGCTATAGGATTATTCATATATTTCTATTTCTTCTTTTCTTTCCTCTTTCTTTCTTTCTCTTTCTTTCCTTCCTTCCTTCCTTTCTTCTCTCCTTCCTTCCTTCCTTCCTCCTTCTTTTTTTAATCAGGGTTTGAACTCAGGGCACTTAACCACTGAGCCACATCCCCAGCTCTTTTTAAATTTTTTATTTTGAGACAGGGTCCCAACATAGCTAAGTAGCTTAGAGCCTTGCTAAATTGCTGAGGCTGACCTTGAACTTTCAATTTCCTGCCTCAGCCTCCTGAGCTGCTGAGATTGCAGGCATGCACCACCACACCGGGCTAAGTTGGTCTTTTTAAGGAATCCATTTCATCTAAATTTTTAATTTATTTACATGATATTTAAACTTTCCTTTTGTTACTTTTGCCATGTTTTTAACATATGTAGTAATAGTCTCCTTTTATTGGGTAATTTATGTATACTCTCTTTTTCTTAATTAATTTGGCCAGGGTTTATCAATTTGATGAATCTTCAAAGATCCAACCTTTGGCTTTGTTTTTTTCAATTTACATCTTTCTTCTATTCCATTTATTTCTGCTCTTATGTTTATTGTTTCCCTCCTTCTGCTTCTTTTGTGTTTAATTTGTTGTCTTTTTCAAGCTTTTGGGTTAGACACTTAAGTCACTGATTTTCCCGCCTCTCCTGTGAGATGCTCTTAAAGTTTTACATCTTCCTCTAAACACTGCTTAAGAGTATCTCGTACTTTTTCTGATGTCACACTTTTATTATTATTTATTTGGTAAACATGTTTTCAAGTTTCTATTGTGATTTCTTCTTTTACCATGGTTTATTTATAAATCTGATGCTTAATTGCCAAACATTTGGGGATTTCCCAGCTATCCTTCTGTCACTGACTTTCATTTTAGCTCTACTGTGATCAGAGAACATATTCTGTATGATTTCAATAGTTGATATTGTTGGGACTTGCTTTCTGTCCCAACATAGGATCTATTTTGGTAAATGCCCATGTGTACTTGGGAAAAAAAATGTATGTTTTTCTGTCCCTGGATGGAGTATTCTTTAGATATCAGTCAGATCAATCAGATTGGTCAATCATGTTCCTTACTGATCTGCTGTTATTGTTGGTTTGTTCTTTTAAAGTCTGTAGTTCTGATTATGGCTAGGTCTATCTATCCTTTCAGTTTTGTTCATTTTTAAAATATATTTTAATGAATTTGTTTCTTAGAAATTTAGGATTACTGTGTCCTCTTGTTGAAATGACCCTAATTATTATTAAATGTTCTGACTTCATTTCTAGTAATACTTTTGCCTTAAAGTATATTTTGTTCAATATTCATATAATTATGCCAGCTTTCATTTTATTTGTTTTTATGGCATTTCCCCCTATCTTTTAATTTTAAACCTGACTATATTCAGTATTTGTTTGTTTGTAGTTTTCTTTTTTGTTTGTTTGTTTGATTTTTTTGATGTTAGGGACTGAACCTCACACATGCTAAGCATGTGCCTGCTACTGAGTTACACAGAGCTACATCCCTAAGTCCCAGTATTAGTTTTTTAAAACTAATTAATTAATTTATTTGTTCTAATTTGTTATACATGAGAGCAGAATGCAGTTCAATTCATAGTACATAAATGGAGCACAATTTTTCATTTTTCTGGTTGTACACAAAGTAGAGTCACACCATTTGTGTCTTCATACCTGTACCTAGGGTAAAGATGTCCATCTCATTCCACCATCTTTCGTACCCCCATCACTTCCTTTTCCCTCCCTCCCTTTTGCCCATGCTCCCCACCCCCATCCCCATTATGGATCAGCATCCACTTATCAGAGAAAACATTTGTCCTTTGATTTTTGGGGATTGACTTACTTCACTTAGCACGATATTCTCCAATTCCATCCATTTACCTGCAAATGATATGATTTTATTCTCTTTTAATGCTGAGTAATATATTGTTGCTTGTGTTCTTAATAACTGCCATTTTGATTGGAGTGAGAAGAAATCTTTTTTTTTTTTTTTAAGATTGCAGGTGTAACTCTTTATTATTTATTTGTGGTTTTGGGGATTGATACCAGGGCCTTGTGCATATGAGGCAGGCACTCTACCAAATGAGCTATATCCCAGCCCCAAGGTGAAATCTTAGAGAGTAGTTTTGATTTGCTTTTCTATAATTGCTAGAGATGTTGAACATTTTTTCATATATTCATTGATTGATTCTATATCTTCTTCTGAGAAGTGTCTGTTCAGTTCCTTAGCCCATTTATTGATTTGGGTTTTTTGTTTTTTTAGTGTTAAGTGTGTTGAGTTCTTTATAAATCCTGGAGATTAGTGCTCTATCTGATGTGTGTGTGGCAAAAATTTGTTCCCATTCTGTAGTCTCTTTATTCACCCCACTGATTGTTTCTTATCCTAAAAAGAAACTTTTCAGTTTGAATCCATCTCATTTATTGATTTTTAAACCACATGGTATTGGCACCAAAATAGAATTGTAGAACAATGGTACAGAATAGAGGACACAGAGACAAACCCACGTAAATATAGTTATCTCATACCAGACAAAGATGCCAAAAACATAAATTGGGAGAAAAGATAGCCTCTTCAACAAATGGTACTGGGAAAACTAGAAATCCATATGCGGCAAAATGAAATTAAGCCCCTATCTCTCACCATGCAGAAAACTCAATTTAGAATGGATAAGGACCTAGGAATTAGAGACCCTTTGTCTAATAGAAGAAAAAGTAGGCCCAAATCTTCATCATGTTGGATTAGGCCCCTACTTCCTTAACAAGACTCCTAAAGGTTTTAAAAAATATAATTTTTTAAAAAGTCCAATTTTATAATCTTTACCTTTAATTAAGACTAAATTTTAGACCCTTAAATTTAATGACTTACTGATATTGTTGGGTTTAAGTCAACTAATGTACTTTTTTTTCTTTTTACTTGATTCATCTGTTTTTTATTTTGTGGGGGAAGGGATTAATGGAATTTTTTGTTAAAATTGGGGTGTTTTCCTTTGCCAGCCTTCCAACATCTGTTCTTTCAGAGCAGAAACCAGAGGTGTCACAACATGCACTCTCCTCCTCCTGCACCTGCCTCCCATTCCTCCCTCCCCATATCAAGGTTGATGCAAGAGCTCCCTGTCATTTTGACCTCACTTACCTTCTCACCTTCTGGGCTCTTGCTTTAGTGTATTTTACTTTTAAATATGTTATATTCCCCACATGAGATTATTATTATTAATGTTTTAAACAATCAATATTAATTTATGTTTTCCACATATTTTCAGGATTCTTTATTTCTGTCAGCAATTCCAGGCTTCCATCATTTTTACTTTCACGCAGAGAAATTCCTTTCTTTTATTTGTAGTGCAGTGTAGTGTCGTGTAGATCGAGACAAACACGTTTATTCCACTTTTATTTTTGAAGGATATTTTTGCTGGTTATAAAATTCTAGGTTGGTGAGGAACATTTTTTTTACCCCCTCATTAACTCTTTAAACTTGTCATTTCATCACCTTCTGGTTCCAAAAATGTTTGTTGAACTGTTGCTCATCAAATTTTTATTCCACTGGTTGCAATGTGCCTTTTTGTTTTTGCTGCTTTTCAGATTTTTTTCGTCTTTGGTTTTCAGGAGTGTGACTATAATGTCCACACACATGATTTTCTTATATTTAATCTTTGTGGAGAACCACTGAGTCTCTTATATAGGTTATCTGTCATTAGATTTGTAGAATTCTTGACCATTGTCTCTCAAATATCTTTTCTGCCCTACTCTTCTTCTCATCTCCTTCTGTATGATGTGAACATTAGATCTGACTGTACTTCTTATATTTTTCTCTGGTTTGTCTATTTTTCTCCCGTTGTACTTCAGTTTGGTATTATTATTATTATTATTATTTTATTATTATTATTATTATTATTATTATTATTATTATTATTAATCATCCTTTCAGCTCTCAATCCCTATTTTGGGTCAGGTCTAGTTTGCTATTCAGCCCACCCAGGTGATCTTAATTTCAATACTGTATTCTAAAATAGTCCATTTGATTTTTTTTCATAGTTCCTATATTTCAGGTGATAATCCCAATTTTTTTCTCTGTTTTGTCCAGCATTCTATTTTGACCATGTTTTCCCTTCTCTCTTGGAATATATTAACCATAATTTGTGTGCATGAATGTGTGTATGTGTGGAGTTTGTTGGTTGTTGTTATTTGTTTTTATACTGGGGATTGAACCCAAAAGTGCTTTACCCACTGAGCTACATCCCCAGACCTTTTTATTTTTTATTTTGAGACTGGGTCTCACTAAGTTGTTCAGAGCCTTGCTAAGTTTCTAAGGTTGGTCTGGAACTTGCAATCCCCTGCCTCACACTCCCAAGTTGCTGGGATTACAGGGTATGCCACCATGCCCAGCCCATAGTTGTTTTAAAGTCCCTCTCTGATAATTCTAATACCTGAATCATCTCTGGATCTATTTCTATTATCTGTTTTCATTTTCTCTCTGATTTTAGTTTTTTGGTCCTGGTTTTTAGTAATGCAATACAGTTTTTGATCCAACCTTAGACCTATGGGCGCAAAGTTAAATAGCCTGTGGGTAAGAGATGCCAAGTTTCTTTGGTGAGTTTAAGACTTGTTTTAGCAGTCAGATAGAAAACCAGCAGTTCTCTGATCTCATCAAGTGTTGTCAATTCTGGTCTGTTTCGGTTTTGTTCATACTACTAGGGTGTGGCCTTTACTCCTAGGGCATGGTCTTTCTGGGTCCCCAAATGAAAGCCCTAGCCAAGTTTCCTGTACTTGACTCAGTTTGATCATTGACCCTTACTAATCAATGCTTGTCTTTTTAGCTTCTAGTCGTTTCCCCCCTCAGTTTCTTGGTTTCTTGCTATCTGCATGTGCAGCTTAGGAGAGGGCTGAAGACTTGAAGGGAATTTGGATGCATAAATGCTTGTCCCCTTACATGTAGTTTCCCTTTATAGACTCCGTGCTTTGGTTTTATTTCCCAGTGTAGCGATGGGAAGAGTCTCAGGGGAGAAGCCAAGGTGCATGTGGAGGTTACTTCCTGTGCTTCCTTTCTCTCAAGGCTTCTCCTGTCCTGTGTGCAGTGTTTGCTCTCCAATGCTTAAATAATAGCTTTTTATCTATTTTATCTATTCTTCTAATCAATTTTAATGAATGAAACCTGAAGTTATATAGAGATGGAAAGAACAGGGATCCAGGGTTAAAGTACAGTGAGTGCCTTCACAGTGGCACACGCCTGTAATCCCAGCAGTTTGGGAGACTGAGGCAGGAGGATCTTGAGTTCAAAGCCAGCCTCAGCAACTTCGAGGCACTAAGCAACTCAGTGAGACCCAGTCTCTAAATAAACTACAAAAATAAGGTTGGGGATGTGGCTCAGTGGTTGAGTGCCCTTGAGTTCAATCCCTGGTACCAAAAAATAAAATAAAATACAGTGAGCATCAGCAGGTGGGGCTAATCACAACCACAATTTCTTTTAACCTTCTAAAGCGAAGGTTAATCTCCATCTCAAAGATGAGAAAATTGAAATTCAGAGATTATGTGACTTAATGTCTTAGTAAGTAAGTGGTAGAGTTAAACTGGAATGTACAGCTGTCTGACTTTACAGCTTTCTACCACAAACTATGACTTCTGCTGGTCCCTGTTCTCAAAGATGAAAGGAAAGTGACCACAACACTCAGAGCAACCAAAAGATCTTTATTGCAGCAGTGCAACAAAGAGAAAGGAAAGAAGGAAAGAGAGAGAGAGAAAAGAGAAGAGATGAACAGGGAGAGAGCAAGAGCAAAAGAGAGAGAGCGCGCATAAGAAAGATAAAGAGCAAGAGAGAGAGAGCAAGAGAGAAAGAACAAGAGAGAGAGCAAGAGAGAGGGGGGCCTGGCAGGAGGGAGTTTTTATAGCCCAAATCTAATGGGGCCTCTGGGTCTGCAAGCTGCCTTGTTGGCCCAAGGGGTGGGGGGTTAAGTGTTCAGTCTTAAGCAGGGTTGAATGTTCAGACTTGAGGCAAACAGGTGATAAAGGACCAGATAGAGGGGGATTTGAGTGCATGGGCTATCTTGCAGCCAACATCTGTTCAGCCTGCCCTTCAGCCTGCTCTGCACCCAACAAAAGAATTTTTAATTTAGAGGGGAAAGTTAAAGCGCATGTATGTATGTTAATAATATAAACCAGCATGTGATTTATTTCTTTTAAATTTATTTTATATATATTTACTTTTTAAATTCTTTTTTTTTTTTTGGCACTGGGGATTAACTCAGGGGCACTTGACCACTAAGCCACATTCCCAGCCCTATTTTTATTTTATTTAGAGGCAGGGTCTCATTGAGTTGCTTAAGTGGCTCACTTTTGCCGAGGCTGGCTTTGAACTTGAGATCCTCCTGCCTCAGCCTCCCAAGCTGCTAGGATTACAGGTGTGTGCCACCGTACCTGGCTCTAAATTATTTTAAAATATACGTGACAGTAGAGTGTACTTGGACATATCATACATACATGTAATATAACTTCCCACTCTTGTGGCTTTACATGATGTGAAGATTCACTAGTTGTGTATTCATATATGAACATGGGAAAGTTACGTCTGATTCATTCCACTGTCCTTCCTTTCATTCCCCTTTGACTAATCCCAGTGAACTTCTATCCCACCCCTGCATCATGTGTGAGCATCTTCATATCAAAGAGAACATTTGGCCTTTGGTTTTTGGGGATTGGTTGTACGTAATCACACTGTGGTCTTGGATTCCAGCAGAGCTTCCGGGAAGCCTGTTAGAAATGCAGAATCTCGGGCCCCCCAGAGACCCTGAAACATGCTTTGCATTTGAACAGGATCTCTGAGTGACTTACTAATTATACATGTTGAATCTGTCACAGGGTTGGAAGGTGACATCTTGGAGGAGGTGGCATTTGTGTTGGGACCCTAAAGAACCCATGTGATTCCTGCAGTGATGGCTAAAGGAGGCAGAAAGCATGAGACAAGTTTTGAGCTTGAAGAGTTTTCCAGATTGACCTGAGCAGCGGGTTTGGAGGATTTGGGGAAGCAGGGCTAGGAATGAGTTTAAGCCATATTTTTGAGGAACTGGAACTCCAGACAAGGGGCTTGGAGTTTAATGGCTGAGGTGCCACTGTTGAGCTGGGTGGAGGAGTGACAAGATGGAGGTGGTATTTTCCGAAGGATAACGTGGAGGTTCTGTGCAAGTGGGACCTGAGCCAGGAAGACCCTTCCAGGGCTTCCGCAAGACCAGGTCTGAGGGAGATGAGGCTGCGTTAGAGGGATGGAGAGAATCAGAGTTGATACGATGGGTGCAAACAGCAGGAATGTAGTGGGACCGTGGGATTCTGCTTTCCTCCTTGGGAAACAGAACTTGTGAGATCGAATCCAGAGGCGCCCAAGTCCTGGATCTTCAGCTCACCACTTCCCTGATATCTAAATCGAGGACTCCAGTCTCCCGCCTACATCCTAGAGCACTCTTTTTCTCTCCACAAGTTACTGGGCTGTGGGTGTGTATCTCCAGGCACTGTCCCCACCGAGCCCTGCCCCCCCTGCTCTTCCCCAGCTCCTCTCTGCCCCACTCCCCTGCTTCACCCTGACTGTGCTCCTCTCTCCACCTGCCCTCCCTTCCCTGACTCATCATGGCAATTGCTGACTGTCTGGTGGTGACAGGATGTTCACAGCACATGGCACGATGGCAGAGAAAACCTTGGGTCACTGTGGATCACAAGGGAGCGTGACTCATCATTATCACGTAAAAATAGAATCACATTTTGAGATCATAAAGTGAAAGTTACATCTCTCTCTCCATTGAGCTCAATCATTGAGCTTAGTCTATTACCTAATTCGGGGTCTTATAACTTCATAAAAGGGATTCCAGAGAAGAGGAAGTGTAGTTAAACTTTATTTGAAATTCTTTGCAGGGAAAAAAAGGCAAAAGAAACTGCTTGGCTTTATTGACTGGAAAGAAAGAACGGTGGTGGGTGGTGAGATGGGGTGTCTCCCCAGAGAGAACACAAGTTCAGCGTGCAAGGGGCGTTTCGTATTTCCTTCAAGGTGCAGGCGGAAGCTCCCAGCCAACAGCAAAATGGGTTCAGTTAGCTACTCGGATAGCTAGGGCAGTGACTGAAGTCCAGGGCAGGTTTTCTGTAAGAGAGTCCTACTAAGCTGCTTTTGTTCTACTTTATCTTGGCAATGCTGGGGTGGAAGCCTGGGCCCTGTGCATCTCCCCTGCTGAGCTGCACCCCCAGCCCTTCAGCTCTGCCTAAAGGATCTTGTGGGTGTTTTCTGGGGGCTTCGTCATGGTTGGGACCTGAGCTGCATGACTGCTGGCTGACCTATGAGGCCCAGCGTTTAGGATATGATTAGGGATACCTCTTAGCCTTCTCCTTCGTCATCTCCACCTCCACCCTGTCATCAAGGGTGGCCCACTGTGTCCAGGAGTCTGTTGTGTCCACTCTGGCCTCTCCGGTTGACTCTGCCTCTTGCCTGGTGGAGAATGAGGTGCTCCCTGCTCTGGGCCCCTGTTTCTCCATCAGTGATCACTGAGCCATAGTTCTCTGAGGGGAAGGGACTTGGTCTGACTGTGTCTCACAGCATTAAAATAGTAGGGCCTGAGCACAGCAGATGCTCAGGAGGTGTTTATGAAGCACCCAGAGACTAGGGAAGGAAAGGGACTACAAAGCCATACTAGATTATTATGGGTATTTATAATTTGGTTTCAGTTTGGGACCTTCAGCACCACTTGACTGTTAGACTAGATTCTTCTTCTGAGAAACCTCTTCCCAGGAAAATAGTTTCATTTGTTCAGATTTAGAGTATTTTTGAATATATAATACATTCATATGGTTCAAAAACCCAAAGTGCTTTCAAAGGTGCTTATCCAGAAGTCTTGTCTGCATTTCTTTCTGCTCCCACCCACCACTGTGGCCTCCTAGTGGCTAGCACTCTTATCCATTTTATTATATACTCTTCCAGTATTTCCTTATACAAATGAAAATGTAACTATATGGGTTTATTTTTTACACACCAAAAAGAGCACACTATATGCATTGTTGTGGCTTATTTTTTTCACTTAAAATGAATAACCCAGGAGTGCTCCATATCAATGAACTTATAGAAAACATCCTCATTCTTCTGTTTCTTGGGGGTTAGTCTTTTTTTTACAGTTGTATAGTGTTCCATTTTGAGGATGTATCACAATTTAGTTAATCAGATGAACACCTGGGCTGCTTCTAGACTGTAGCAGTTACAGAAAAGCTGCAACAAATCTCCTTATGTCTGTATCATTTTATATAAGTCCAGGGGTGGCTATAGGAACAATTCCAGATGTGAGGCTGCTGGATAAAGGGCATTTGGGATGTCAGGGGACCTTCCATGTGAGGTGGCAGTTTTTGTGTTCCCCTGGGAGGCAGGAGGGTACCCATTTCCCACAGCTTCACAGCAAGAGTTGTGCAGTCCCAGTTTGGATTTTGGCCAAGTGAGCAATGCTGTCTTAGCGAGGGTTCTCTTTGCTTTGATTAAGACTGATCGTTTTTCCACCTTTCAGGATCATTTCTGTTTTCCAATCGGCTGCCACGTGCTTTGCCTGTTTTTCCTCTTGGTTCCGGGTCCTTTTCCTCCTGGTTTTATGGAGCTCTTTTCTGTGATGGGCAGATGAGGTCATTGTCTGTGGCACGATCCCAGTGTGTCCAAGAAGCCATTATCTTTGTACTTTGTGCTTTCTTTTCCCTCACATAGAAATTTTGGAATTTTTATGTAGTGAAATTTATCAATCTTTTCTTTTATGGCTTTTGGGTTTTGTAACAAAATTAGATGGGCCTTTTCCTATGCCAGAGTTGGGGAGGAATTCGCCCAGAGGAGGGAAGGGAGCAGGTGTGGCACCCCTCGGAGCAAGACTGCCAACATCACAGCTTTGTCTGGGACTTAGCCCTATTCCCACGGGGAGAAGGGTCTGCTGCCAGTGGCTGGTGCCCACTGCCAAAGGCCTGGGTGCCAAGCACCCTGATCATTGGCTGGTGCTCTCTGCAGGGGCGGGGAAGGAGGTGGATGGGGGACATGGGACGTTTGGCAACCACTTTTTCCCAACAGGTGGGGTCTGGCCAGGTGCAGCCGGGTCAGTATAATAAAGGAAATAGAATTAGGACTTTGAAGTGAAACTCAAGACTCACATAAACTTGAACCTTTCCTGGGATTTGAAAAGAGGTAATTACTTTAGAAACATTCTCCCTCGATATTAAGCTCTGCCAAACTGGCTCAAAGCAGGAAATATTCTAGTATAGGTCCCCAAATATTGGGAATTCAATTAGGAAAAAATGATTAGGGAGATAATATGTTCTCTAAAATCTTCAGTCCATTAAGGCTTGAAGAGAGTGAAGCTCAAGATGTCTGGGTTGGGGGAGGTCTTGACATCAACTAGCCTGGATCTTTGTCTTTACTCCACCACTGTGTGACCTCAGACAAATGGCTTCACTTCTCTGAACCTCAGTTTTTTTCTCTGCAAAAGTAGAAAATACTAATAATTAACAACATTAATGAAGTGCTAAGTACACTTTGGGCACTGTATTTGATTTTTTTTTTTTTTTTTGGTACTAGGGATTGAACACAGAGGTGCTTAACCACTGAGACACATCCCCAGCCATTTTCTGTATTTTATTTAGAGACAGGGTCTTTCTGAGTTGCTAAGTGCTTTGTTAAGTTGCTGAGACTGGCTTTGAACTCACGGTCCTCATGCCTCAGCCTCCTGAGTTGCTGGGATTACAGGCGTGCACCATCAAGCCCAGCTGTATTTGATGTTTCACATGTTAAAGTGTCCACTTTCTAGAGCAGCAGTGAGAATTAAATGCCACAAAATGAAGAGCTATGCATGGTGTCAGACCCCTTATGAGACTTCCGTAGGTGCTCCCTGTGCAATGCTATTTTGCATGCTTGCTGAAAGCAGATGAGAAGGCCCGGTGTTTACTTGTGGTATTATTCGAGTCACTTATTAATTCTGGAGCCCTACTGTGGGCTGGTGCTGGGGTGTCTGCGTCCCCAGATCCCCCAGAGAGCAGGCAGAATTGCTGGCAGTGCAGTAGGCTGAACAGCTCTGTCCTCCCCAAATTCATACATAGAAACCTAACCCCCGAAGGGATGCTATTTGGAGGTAAAACCTTAGGAGTTGACAAGGTCACGAGATGGATCCCTTATGAATGGAGTTAGTGCCCTTATTTAAGAGACCCCTCTTAAAAAAGCCTCTCCCATGTGCCACCTGAGAACAGGGTGAGTAGAGCATCTATGAACCAGGAAGAGACTCCTCATCAGATGCAAAATCTCCTGGCACCTTCATCTTGGACTTCTCAGCCTCCAGAACTGTGAGAACTAAATTTCTGGTTATAAGCCATCTATATGGCCTTTTGTTATAGCAAGGCATACGGGCTACCGAGCAAACAGTGACCACATCCTGCAGTGGGGGCTCTGCTAGGGAGCAGCCAGGGTGCTCTAGGAGCACAGTGCATAAACCTGTCCTGAGGTGGGCAGGACGGGGATCTGGGTGCATGGCCCTTGTGGAGGAGTGACAGCTATTGCAGGCGTAGGGAACACTGCTATAGCATGTCCCTTGTACCAGGTGGTTCAATTCATCCTCACCAGGGCCCTGTGAGCTTGGTTTGATTTTATCCCTGTTTTACAGATAAGGAAACCGAGGGCCAGAGATTGCTGTAAGTCACGCAGCTAGAAATTGGCAGAAGCAGGATTTGAGTCTGGAGATTTAGCACCAGAGTTGGTATCAGGAGACAGATGCCGAGAAATTGGACTGAGATCCCTGTGGTGTGTTAGGAACTGTGACTGCAAAGTGGGAGGGGACAGAGCAGCAAGGAGACCAGGCATGGGTGGGGGGGCATCTTGGCGGGGGACCTTTTAAGCATCCTGCTGTTCTCTGGCTTTGGCTGGACCAGCAGGTGGACATTGGAGCCCGCTGGCTCTGTGTGTGCTGAGGACAGCTCCACGCATTCTGCTGGCCTGAAGCTGCACTTGGTAGGAGGAATCTTACTTGGCTTGAGGCATTTCTGCATATTAAATGAAAAGGCCCTTGACCAGTTCCTGAAGTCTCATCTACCCACTGTGCCCTCCTACCCCTTTAGGTAGATGGCTCCTGCTCGTCCTTCAGATCCCCCCACCTCACATCCTACTATAGCTTTGCCACAGCTTCCTGGACCTGCCCACAGAGCTTGCAATTTATTTGCTGACAATTAATTCTGAGCTCAAGAGAGCAGAGGCCGTGTCTGTTTTTCTCATCCTTTAGCACCTGGCAGAGAGCTGGAATGTAGTAGACACTCAATAAGTATTTGATGAATGAGTAAGTAACCTGTCCTTCAGGAGAATTAAGATTGAGAGTCCTGAAATGGAAGATCAGGCTTGGGAGGGACACATAGCCCCTGAGGGAAAGGCTAGGCATTCAGACCCTTGAATTGAGGCACAAAATCACTGGGGGTCCAGGGGGAAGAAGAGCCTGGGCTGGAGGGTCCCTGTTGGCTTTGGGTAGAACCAGTCCTTGTCTAAATACTGTCAGTAGCCACTGTCCTGCCAAGCACCGAGTAAATTCTGGTCACCATTTACCACTTGCTCAGCCTCATGCAAGTCATTTGACCCTTTCAAATCTTGGTTTTCTTATTTTTAAAACAGCCATGTAAAACTTCTTCACAGCACTTTGGGAGCACTTTCACAGTGTATAGAGGCAGGACACCAAGGCACAGCGTGGTGGGAGTAAGCAGCTGAAGTCTGAGGCCACCAGGCATCTGAGAGAGTGAAGGGGTGGGGGAGAGAGCTACCTCATTGTTTGCCAGGGACAAAATATAAACCCCAAAGGCATGCCTCAGTGAGCACCTCCTCCAGCCATAGTTATCACCAGTTAATCCATATCAGTGGATTAATCCGTATCAGTGGATTAATCCATATCAGTGGATTAATCCTCTGAACATCCTTGCATTGCTTCACACACGAGCTTTTGGGAACAAATCACATCTAGACCATAACAGGTCCTCATATGGTTCATGTTAAGTATATGTGTGCCTGTCTGCAGAGAGAATATTGAAAGAAGACTGGAGGTTAATGGGATAAAAAGTTAATATTCTCCTCTATTGAAAGGGACTTGCAGAGAGTTATACTTCCTCTATATTTTCCAAATTTAAAGAATGAGCATGTATTACTTCTGCAAACAGAAAAAAATGTTTGTAGAAACACTGACCATTCCTTCAAGACCACCAGCTCCTGCGGGGAGCTCTGATGTCCCTGGTGTGTGTCAGCTGCTCAGAGTCCTTGGAAGTGTGGTTGTCTTTGCCCCAGTAACCTTCCCCAGGAAGGAGGCGGCCTCCGTTGCCCACCTTGGCAGTGGGTCCCCGCCACGCATTGCTCTGAAAGCCCCCTGGCCTGCCAGTGCCTGCCAGGACACCCTTGCTCTTCTCATTAATGCTCTTCGCATTAGGCCCATTTCTTGATCTGCCCGACGACCTCCGAGGTCGGCATTTTGTTGTCATCGGTCTTGAGTCCAGGAATCGCCCTAAAGCATAAATAGGACAATTGGAATGTTGGCAGTGTCTCTCCACCTCTTCTCTCTGTGCTGCAGCCACTTGGCTTCTGGGAAGGTGACACGATCTCTCAGGTCCCCAGGTCTTTGTTTCTCACCTCCTCCATCCTACCCCTGACTGCTCCCCCTCTTCCTGCCCTCTGGCATTCGTCAGGGGCTCACTCTGGGAGTCTGCTCTATACCACTTCCTCCAGGAAGCCGCTTCTGACAGCTGCTCCTTATGCAGTTTGGGTTGGAAAACTCCTCTTTGCCTTTGTGTAGCACAGTTGTCATTTCTTACTGAACGTGGCCTCTCTTCACTGTTTGTGTTTCTCTTTTCCCAACCAAACTCAAGGGCCAGAGTTTACTTTCTTTCTTTTTTTCTTTTTGTGTGTGTGTGTTAGGGATTGAACCCAGGAGCATTTAACCACTGAGCCATGTCCCCAGCCCTTTTATGTTTTATTTCGAGACAGGGTCTCACTAAGTTGCTTAGGGCCTTGCTAAGTTGCAGAGGCTGGCCTTGAATTTGTGATCTTCCTGCCTCCGCTTCCTGAGTTGCTGAGATTACAGGCATGTACCACCATGTGTCTGACCAAGAATTTAGTTTCTTTATCCTCAGTGTCTAGGGGGCACCAGTTAGGTAATCAATAAATATTTTTGAACTAATTAGTATGATTATTATAATAGCACTCTATAATGACATTGTTATAGATGAATAAAGATGGTATTCAAGAGAGCTGAATGATTGCCTTATTCATGGTCAATAAATTTTGAGGCTAATACCAGAATCTAGGTCTTTTGTTATCTTGTCCAAGTAGACCAAAATGTTGAAGTTCAAAGATGCAGGGAAAAAAATACCACCTTAAACCAGAAAGTTTTAGGGTGAACAAAAATGTTAATTACATACCAGTACAATATAGATAAAGGTCTATTTAGGTTATTTATATACTTTTCCTTTTAGAAAAATACAGTTGATAATTTTTTCCAGAATTTTTATTTGCTTAGTATAATTAGTACAGTTTCTAGGAATTGGGTTGTGAGGCCAACCACATGGACATTTTAGATGGCTCTCATTATTGACAAATTGCTTAACTAAAACATTATACCAATTAACACTATGTGAACAAGAACTATGTGAATGTCGGTTTTACCATGGACAGGTTAGCACTGGGAGTAATCATTATTTAAAATTTGCTTTACTCTCAAAAAGCAAGTAGTTCATGCCATTTGTTTGCTTCTTGTTTCTTTTTTAAAAAATATTTATTTAGTTGTAGATGAACACATAGTATCTTTATTTATTTTTATGTGGTGCTGGGGATTGTACCCAGTGCCTCACACATGTGAGGCAAGTACTTTACCACTGAGCCACAGCCTCAGCCCCAACTTCTTGTTTCTTTGTGAACAACAGAGGTTGACTATTGTTCTGTGTGGTCATTTACCTATGTTCTTATGAGACCCCAGTTCATGCCCTTTATCATGCTGCCCCTCCCTCATAAGATTGGCAACTGCAAGCTTAACTATTTAAATACCAAGTAGAAGGCTGTGTTAGGTTACACAAAGATGACTGGGATACATCCTGCCCACCTAATAAGCTTACCCTCAAGTAGAGGAGATGGCTATGGACAGAAATCATCACCCAGTGGCTAAACTATTCACTAGAGAAAAACTTAATTGATTATAGAACAGAGTTGGGATCAGTGATTCCTGACTTGGGAGAGTATCAAGGAAGGCTTCTGAGAAGTGGAGTCATTTATTATAGGCTTGGAAGGATGAGAAACATCTAGAAGGAACTTCAAGTTGACAAAGTAGGATGGACAGCTGTAAATCCCATGAGGTACTTTGACAGAACTGTCCCTGAGAACAGCTGGCATGCGTATTGGTTAGGATGGTTTCGGGGGCAGGAAAAGCATTCCCACTGGAAAGAGCTTCATTAGCTGGGGAGCCTGTGCTATCTCGCAGACAAAGAAGCGGTCATGTTTAGGGCTGCTCATCAGAGGCACAGCAGGACCTTCGAGCCCCAGTCCTTCCCCATTCTTCTTTGTCTCCTTGGGGTTTACCTTGTGGTCAGGCAGCTCCCTTCCCAATCCTAAGCTTGCTGTGTCCCTCCCAATCTTATGTCCTCTCGCAGCTATGTTCAAAAGTAGGCCAGACAGAGTCTCTTACCCGTTCCACTTAATTAGGGAAAACTGTTTTTCTGCGAAGCATCCAGAGGGCTTCTCCTTACCTGTGACTGGCCAGCATCACATCACATGCCCCACCAGATCCAATCAGTGGCTCGGTGACAGATTAATTATCATGATTGGTTTAAAATGGCCCACATCCACCCACCTCTCTAGGATTGAGAAGGGTCACTCTCTGGATTCATGGGCCTCTCCAAAGCAGGGCTATGTTAATAAAGAAGAAGGTGAGTATGTATAATTGTTGAATAAGCAGCCCTAGCTTCTACCACACTGTTTACGAGCAAACATTTTAATCAGAATTATACCAACATTGATAAATTTCATCCTTATTGAGCTAAATTGAAATTTTAGGAAAAACGTTCTATATAACATATGCCATTTTATACTGAACTATTTCCATTAGTATGGATACTTTTCCTTGTAGATTTTAGGACTGAGATTGATTTCATTGATCTTATTTGTATATCTCTATTAAATTTTGGTGATCATATTTGTAGGTTTTGACACCATCATTCCTTTTGAGACTATTTGTTCTTTAACTTTAGTTGAAGTTTGCAGATCAAGAAATGATTTTATATTGACCATTCCTACAGTCATGTTCATTAGAAGTTGGCCAAGAAACTGACTGTATTTCTCCATTGATCCATGATAAAATCATGAGCAATTCCCTTAGGGTGACAGAGATGAATCTATTGTTTATATTGTTGTATTGGAGGGTTAGAAAACTAGGGCCAAATCTGGCCTGATGCCTGTTTTCATAGGGCTTCAAGCTAAGAAAGTTTTCTACAATCTATCAAGTTTTTACAATCTATTTGATAATAAGAAACACTAACTGGGCTGGGGATGTGGCTCAAGCGGTAGCGCACTTGCCTGGCGTGCGTGCGGCCCAGGTTCGATCCTCAGCACCACATACAAACAAAGATGTTGTGTCCGCCGAAAACTAAAAAAATAAATAAATAAATATTAAAATTCTCTCTCTCTCTCTCTTTCTTAAAAAAAAAAAAAGAAAAAGAAACACTAACTGAATCCCAACTCAGAGAAATAATTTAATTCTGCTCAGTAATAGGTCTATACTACAAAAATTACACTCAGTGATGATTATTATTATATTTTGAATTTTGTCAATCAAATTTCTGTGGAAATTTGTTTTCTTATCCTGTAAATTCAACATAATATTCATTATTGATTTTGCCTTTTGGCCTGCAGATTCTGAAATATTTACTATCTGGTCATACACAAAAAAAGTTTGCGGGCCCTGCGCTATTGTATGGCGACTGGATCCTTGTGCACACTTGTGCTCTCACTGTCCACCATACCTCTCTGCTCCACTGGGGTCTCACAGAGCAATTGGGGAGCACCTTCGTCTGCTCAGTTTGCTATGAGAAAATTCCAATAAACTGGGAGAGTTATAAAGCCCAGAAACTCGCCCCACACAGTTCTGGAGGCTGGGAAGCCCAGATCAAGGCACCAGCAGATGTGGTGAACCACTTCCTGGTGCACAGGCGGAGCCTTCTCACTGTGTTCTCACATGGCAGAAGGGGTGAGGGAGTGTTCTGGGGTCTACTTCTTAAGAGCTCTAATCCCATTCCCACGACTCCACCTTCAGGACCTAATCACCTCTCAAAGGCCTTAAATCCTAATCCCATCACCTTGCGGCTTAAGTTTCAGCAGGAGTTTGTGGGGGTCACACTCATCCACAGCAGCCAGTGAGGTCAATTTGTTCTTAGGGCCAACAGCGTGGAGTCAAAGTCCTGCTTCCCTTGAGAAATAGCAAGTGGTTAAGCACATCCACACCATCCAGGGATGAAGGTGCTGTTCAGACTGACATAGCCTGTCAAATAAAAACAAAATTGACCAAGAGTTTTCTACAAAAGTCAGTTTCCTTTTATTTATTTATTTATTTTCGTATTAAGGTATGATGAATATTGGAAAAGCTAAAATATTGTTCCACAGTGTCCCCATTGGAGGGAAACACTGTCTTTTGAAATGCGGGGGAGTAGAGAGGCCTTTTACGTTTTCCTTTTGCTTCCTACTGAAGTTAGCTCCTTTATCTTTCCTTTAACAGATGAGGAAAAAGAAAATAATAGAGCATCCAAGCCCCACTCCACTCCCGCCACTCTGCAATGGTAAGTTTCCATTCTTAGCAAATGTGAAGAGAGACGTAGACCTTCACGCACACAGGATGGGACACCACTTGGAGGTTTTGACATCGTCATGATAATTTGATATGCAATAACCCACAGGAAATCTATTTAATTTTCTGGTATATGCAAAATGCTTAACTTAAATCTAACTTGGAGATTTGAATTCTCATTTATTTTATTTGTGGAAAGATTTTTTCATTATAAATCACTGGTAAGACCTGGATTCTACATGAATATTATTAATTGATTTCAATAAAATCCATTATTATAATTAATTATTAATTAATTAATCCATCCACCATTATTATAATTAATTATTTTGCTGCAAATTATAGAATAAGAGGTCTTTTTACCCTGATGAATGAGCCCCGAAATAATAAATGATTAACTAATAATTAATTACAATTGTATTATAATTATTTTAGCACTAATAACATTAACAAAGATGATCTACTAGCATTGCTTTCTCTTTGGTATTTGAATTTCCTAGCCTTGATGACATATTGGATGGTGTTTAAGTGGCTGCACTCACATTTGATATTTACAGATAAATTCTCTTCTAAAAGCTTTACTTGGAAATTATGTTGTGGTTTTAAACAGCAGAGTTCTCTTCGCCTGCAATTCACCCTTCAGAGGATCTTGGCAGTGAAGGCTGTTACCGCTCAGTAGTGCAGCCCAGCCAGCTTGAAGGAATGAAGGAGAGGGAGAGAGGAGTGGGAAGGGCGAGGAACTCAGATCTCTTATGTCCCAGCTTCCACACAGGCCCTTCGTACCTGAGCCTCATTTCCTCCTCACAGTCAGTGGCGTTAGTGTGTTAGGCCCGTTTTACAGAAGAGGAAGCAGAGCTGAGGCAGCTACATCATATGCCTTAAAACGCACACAGCTATGAAGTGGGAGAGGCAGGATCTGGCCAGGTCTCTCTAACTGCAAACCCACGCTTAAGAAAAAAGGGAGAGAAAAGAGGGATGGATCAGAAAAGTAAGCAGACGGACTTTAATGAGAAAATCGTATTCTGTTTTATAGTTAATCCATGCAGAGGTGAGAGCGAAGCATCATTTAGAGAAAGCATTCAGAAAGGAACGTGGCCTCCCGCTTCCAGGCTCATCAGATAGCTTGTTTTGCCCCAAGAATAGCAAAGGTGGCTTTCAAGAGCTGCTTTCCCAGCCCTTTGACTTGTGTCCATCATTTGTCCCTATAAGCTTATCTCATTGCATTTGCTGCTTTTTGCTTTATTTAAAATTTGATTCTACATCTCAGATAGAATGACCCCCTGCCCTTCCCCTAATGCTAGGACACAGAATAAGGCATTTTTGCAAAGGACTTTGGGAATGGGAGCTTCTAGAAATGCCAGAGATGGACAGACATTCTTGCTTTAATAAGCCAAGGTGCTATACATTTCAGAATAAAACATTTGAAAGAGGCCAGAAGAAAACGGAATCATTTGTGTCTGGTTCTCTGTGATTCTCTGACATCTGCCTGGCAACAGTGAGGCGGTGAGGGCGCAGCCTCTGGATGGACTGCCGGGCCGGGGCTCAGCTTCCAGCTCTGACACTTACCAGCTGTGGAGCCTCAGGCAAGGTCTTTAACCCTCTGTGCCTGGGTGGACGCACCTGGGAAACGGGGACAGGCACCTAACTCTCAGTGCAGTCCTCATGAGGAAATGGGATGTTAACGGGCTTGGACGGGCTCTGGCACTGCCTGGGTGCTCTGCAACTCCTCCGCATGCCCCCTTCCTTCTGAGGCCCCCAGGACCCCCTGGACAGGACTCGGCTCCTCCCTGGCACAGCCAGTACTCCTACTGTGCAGAATTCTGTACCAGGTGTCCATCCTTCTAAATAAAGGGACTCACAGGTTATCCCAGAAGAAATTTCATCCTCCAAGTCACAATGGATTTTTTGTTTTCTAGTAAAACATTTGCTTTCCAAGACAAATCAGATTAGAATATGTATACCTCTTAGTCTTATTGTCATCAAAAGATACCAAGGTATTCAAAGAACATCAAATTGTCCTCTGAGATCCTTTATAGGGCATGTTTAAGATAGATTTTATGTCATTAACTAATTCAAGGAATGTTTACTGAGCACCTACTATTTGCCTGGCACTGTTGTAGGCTCTGGGAACACAGAGGTGAGTAAGACAGGCCGAGAAGGGACTGAACCATAAATACATAAGGGTGTATCCCCTAAAGATGAGTTCTGGGCAGAGGCTTCAAAATGGCTCATAGGACAGTATCACAGTGGCTGTTTCAGTTGAGCAGCATGGGAAGGCCCCTCTGGGTGACAGTTCAGTGGATAAATGTACGACATGCCCTCACTGACACCCCCCCCCCCAGGGAAATCGGGGGCAGAGGAGCATGCCACCCAGGGAATATCTTTGACATAGATTCTACTGCTGTACGCTGGGCTCCCCAGACTCAACAGCATTGCAAACAGGTGGTTTATTCAGAGGACAAAAAGTGGCCACATCTACAAGGAATTCCCAGGCAGTAATGGCCTTCAGAGGTGACCCTGACTGAGGCTGTGGGTTTAAGCCTTCATCAAGCATTGGACTTAGGTGGCCCCCAAGGGGCATGTTGCTTGGGAGCTGGGCTTCTCTTTACATCCTGCTGAGCTTAACTCCCAGGGAGGGACTCGGCAATGACCTCCCAACAGTGGGGACCCAGGCACACCCACAGCATCCACTGCTCCTTCCAGGAAGGGGGCAGGCTGCACTTGTTCCAGGATCTACAGGAAGGTGGCTGAGTGGCTGGAGCATAGCCTAAAAGGACAGGGATACAGATGAGGTAGGAGAGGTTGGCCGGGGAGCTATTAAACAGTGGGAAGAAAATGTAGGACATTTCTCTGAAGTTAGAAACAGAGATGCTTAAAACTATGGTGGAGGCCATGGGACCAAGAGTAATTATGTATAGAATATAATTTAAATATAAACACTTTCTCTCAAAAGGAACTGGAAGCCCCCTCCTTTTCACAAGGAAAAAGTATAATTTACAGTTTGTTCCCTTTTTGCTCTGGCTGCCTGGGATCTCAGAGATAAATCTGAACTGAAATATCCTTGATTTGATGTATCCCTGGAAATACTGAGATGCTTACATTTAAAATCTCTTCTTTGGTTTGTCTTCCTTTTTTTCTTTTTATTTTATTAGCTTTTTAGAAAAAAAAAAGTCAAGAAATAAGTACACTCAATAAATATGGGTTTTTTCTTTTATTTACACAAGTGACACATTTCCTTGTCCAAGAAGTCCATCCCTTCTTGCAGTTCGTAGCCTTTTCATTAAAGCAACCTGTTACTAGTGACGTGTGTGTACATTTGTGTGTTTATAGAACTTGCCTGTGCATTTATGTGCCTCTAGAACTTTTTGAACTGTGTGCTTTTTTTTTTTAAACTTAGTATTTTCTCCGTTATAAAGAGCATAGTGTTCCACAGCCTATCCTACTCTAGAGCCACGGCTTGCTTTCTTCCTTAGAGGAATGTGCAGAAGTTACAGCCATGCTAGTTCCTGAAGAATGGCCTCACTTTGACTGCCATGCAGTATTGCATGCGAGACAGCAGCAGAACTGATTCTCCAGTGCCTTCTGGGTAGGCATTTAAGCTGTACCCAAATCTCATTTTTAGTATTACAAATAGAGCCCAAAGATTGTCTTCACATGTGCCCCTTGCACACCTGGGGGAGTTGGCATCAAACAGTCGACTAGCTGTGTGTAGCACTTAAAATGTTAATGAGGCTGCACAACTGCCCATTGACAACTTTACCATTTTATATTTTCACCCATGGTGCAAAGTACTTAAAAATAAAAAAATTAAAAATTAAAAACCCCCAAAACTGGGAGCCTCACTCTACAACAGAATCTCGTTCTCTGAGATATTTTCACCCACATTGTCCCATCTCCGTCCAGGGCATGTGCAGCTGTCCAGGGAAGGACGTTGACCTCGCACCCTGGTGCCAGGCTGATAGGGCCTAGCTCTTGGGACATTTGGCTTGTCTCTGGAGTTGGGCTGGGACTGTTTGCTTCTCCTCCTCCCAGCTCCTTGCCTCGCCACCTCCCCACCACCCAGGAGACAGGCCCCCTCCAAGAACAAGTAACGCGGCAGCCAGGCAGCCTAAAATAATCATGGCCACGTGATCTGGAGGCAGCTCCCAGCAGAAAACAGGCAAATATTGTCAAATACCTTCTGCCAAACACTTTCCAGCATCCTCGGTCACGAGGGTTAGTAAATCCCAATTCGCTGGGGACAGTCAGCACTGCTGGAATCCCAGCCGCACAATAACCTCTATTCACACAGGGAATTGCAAAATGGAAAGCAGCCTGGTCAGCCCTCCTGGCCCGCTTGCCACCAGCGCCCCTCCCCTCTGTGGCTTCCTCACACACAGGACGCCCTTCCTGGGCATGCCTGTGTGCCTTCAGGGTGGGGACAGTTTTCCTCTCAGCCATTTGAAGAGGAAAGAGGCTTCCCCCCCAAATTAGAGGATAGAATGTCAAAGTGTCACTTTCTTAGCAGGGGTGGGGAGAGAGGCTTTTTTTTTTTTCTTTTGAGAAAATATAAATGGGCCCTTGAGTGGTTGACAAGATGTCGATATTTCAAATTAATATGAGACAAAATAAATGTACTGTTTTTCTTTAAGATGTCCTCAGAGGTCATAGGTAGGAAATGGGGCCTGGCACCGTGCTGAAGAAGCAGGTTGTAGTCTGAGACCAGGTCATGGCTCCTAGACCAACGCTCCTTGGATGTCACCAGGACCGGGCATTTCTGACTTGCCTCTTTACTCAACAGTGACCTAACTGACATAATATTTGCTTTCAGAATACAAGTTAGGCCACAGGATTCCCAAAAGGAAGGCTAAACATTTTTAGCTCTGAATACAACCAGAGGGACCCAATGCCAGGAGGGGTGACTGAGTCCCGCTGGGGCTGTGCTCCAGCGGGGGAAAGGCAAATGGAGCAGGACCGCGTGAGGGCGCCAGGGCTCAGAGCGGAGATGCTTGCTGAAGAGCTCGGTTCTTTTTAGAATAAAAATAGTATTTTGTGCCACAGGTAAAGATAAGAAATGGTAAATCATCTGATGGGCAGTTTTGCAAGCCCATGATCATTTTAAGTGTATGCACCAGTGATTCAATTTTTTGATGCCAATATCGAGAGACCCTGCCCCAAGTGTGCAGAGGGGCACATGTGCAGATGTGCTTTGGGGTCCTATTGTAACAGCAAAGTGAAGTGAAGGTGGATAGAGACAGGGAATGGGTGGAAGGGAAGCTCAAAGGGGTGGCTTATGGTAGGGAAGGTGCAGCTCAGCTTGGAGCCACCAGAGATCTGGGCCTGGGCCCCTTCAGAAGCATCGACAACAGCTCAAAACCTGTGACCCTGCTTTTAGACAATGCCTAGTTTTTTTGTTTTTTGTTTTTTTGGTTGCTGTTTGTTTGTTTTTTTCTAAAATAGCAATAATAATAATGGACTTGAATAACCAAAAACTGAGCAGAAGGATTCCAGAACCTAGGTAAGCCCAGACCTTTCTAGAACACTAACTAAGCTATAGCCAAACCTGGGAGAGGGATTAGATTGCTCTGGGTTCTGATCAGATTCAGTCATTGCAAGAGCAGAAATAAATCTTTGATTTAGTCCTTTGCTCCACATTGGCCAAACCTCAGGTTCAGCACACCTTGCGCTGTGCCCAGCTCATTAGGTAATGTGCTAGCCAGCTTGGGTCACTGTGAACATCATATCTGACAAGAACAATTTAGAGGGCTGTGGATGTAGCACTTGCCTAGCATGGGCCAAGCCCTGGGTTCGATCTCATAACCACCGCCAAAAAGAAGAGGAATAATTTATTTTGAGCTCATGGTTTCAAAGGTTCAGTCATGGTCAGCCAACTCCATTGATCTGGACCTAAGATGGGGCAGAACATCCAGGAGGCAGAGAGAGAAAGCCAGAACAAGACACATATAATCCCTAATCCCCAAGGGCAGCCCCCAGTGACCTACCTCCTCCAGCCACATCCCACCTAGGAATCCATCCAAATTATTGATCCAACAAATGGATTAATTAATCCACTGATCAGGTCACAGCTCTCATAATCTGATAATTTTACCACTGAACATGGGAGGGACACCTCATATCCAAATTTTCACAGGTGATGCCACTGGCCAACTTGTTTAATCCCCATGAAGCCCCTGCAGAGCAGGCTGGAGTATCATGGTCCTGCGTCACTTAACACTGGGGTTACATCCTGAGAACCACGTGGATAGGTGACTGCATCTGCGTGTGCATCAGAGCGCACTCCACAATCCTCGATGGTGGAGCTATGTGCCTAGGCTGTATGCATGTGTGACTGTGTGTACATACATGTATGTGTACGTATACATACATATTAATTGCAGCCTATTGCTCCCAGAACGTGATAAACAAAATAACACAAGATTAAATCAAGCACAGGCGAAAATGATGTCATTAAGAGACGCAGTAACACAAGATGTTTGAGGCCGCTGCTTATGTGACAGGGCCTGCTGCTTCACAATAAATTTGTGAATAGAAGGAGTACACTCTAAAATTATGATAAAACTGTAGTATAGTTAGTATGTAAATCAGTAACTCGGCCACTTAATATCATCAAGTATATGGACTGTGTGTAATTGTATGTGACGGGCACTAGGCAATAGAGTTGTTTGGTTCTATCATAACCTTATGGGGCCACCATCACATAAATGGTTTGTTGTTAGGTGGACAGTTAACTGCATGGCCTGTGACAGTACCTCTGTTTAAGGAGGAGGAGACCAAGGCTGAACGCACAGAGGGTCATAGTCTCACTCTTTTTAAGAGGAGAAAATACCTGATCCCCAAGAAGACCTCCAATACCAAGGAGGCCAGGCCAGCAGAGTTCCTGCAAGAAGTATTGGGGTCCACCCAAACATGCTTGATTGGCTTGTCTAATCATGAGCTTTACTGCCATTGTTGATTAAAATGGATTTTTAAATTTTGTTTCATTTTGTTTGGACCTGGTATGGAGTTGGCCTTAACTTTAATCAGAACTAAACACCACTGCTGTGTAGGTGTTTATTGTGGGATGGCATTATCTCCTTAGTTCCTACCTTCCTTGGGAGAAATTGTCAGCTTCTTAAAGGAGGGGGCAGGAGTGGTGTCTTCTTGTTGGTAGTTGCATTCTGCGGTGCCTGGCACATAGTACATACTCAATAAATACATGCTGACTGACCAAATGACTGTCAGACCCTGACATACAGTAAGAGCTTTGGAGGCATCATAGCTGAGGTCACACTCCAGCCTGTGACTTTGGGCAAGTCTCTTTCTCTCCCTGACCCTCCACTTCTTTCTCCATCATGGGAATGACCTTACTCACCTTGTAGGGGTAGTGATAGTGAATACAAACATCACATAGTGGGGACTTCACATGCCCAGTAAGGAAGCTGGGCTGTGAGGAGCCACTCTGAATGATTCACGCCTTCCATCCTGGAGTGGAGAGGCTTTAGCCGGTCACTACATCTCGTAGTGACCTGGACGATGCCCTGGTCCAGGAAGTTGAGGGCGTGTCTTCAGACATAGGTGTGTTGCCCCATGGATTAAGCTATGCTCATCTGTTCCTTTGTGATATCAACCCTTTGCCCTGTTTGGGATAGAATGTTCCATGGAAATGCCCTTTATGTGTCCCCTTCTCTTGCTGTGCCTTTGGATGTGGCCTTCCTAGATGTCAGTCACCTGCTGACAGCAGACATCATGAAGCTAGACTCAACCCCCTGAAACCTGACTCCTTGCCTCATTTGAATGGCTTCTCCCCAATAAAAGGGTTCAGCGCGTCCCTGCTTGCTCTCTTTCTGTGGACCCTTACAGTCAGAGGAGTTGTCACAGGACCCCAAAGAAAAAGGGGTCTCTGTCTCTTGTGTGATTATTTCAGGTGGCCCAGTTCCCCTGGAGGGGCCCTGATGAGACACTGGGCTATGTGAGGAGGGAGCTGGTTGTTTTGTTGCACAGTTGGGGATTGAATTGAACCCAGGGCCTTGTGCATGCTGGGCAAGTGCTCCACCACTGAGCCACAACCCCATCCTCTGTTGATGGGCTTAGACTTTTGTCTTGTCTTGATTGCTTAGCAGATCCTTCCTCCCTCCCTCCCTCCCTTCCTTCCTTCCTCCTCCTCTTCCTTCCTTCATTTCTTTCTTTCTCTTTTCTGTCTATCTCTTTTGCATAGTTTACAGTCTCAGATCTCTGTGATAAGTGGCTTTAGAAAAATTTATATTGACTTTTGGTAAAATAGAAGAAAAATGTCCACTCTAGACATGTCTACAAGGACTTGAGGAGTGGATGCTGAGAACATACAGCTTTGTGCATATATGAGAAATCACAAGTTTATCCTGAAGACAGAGGGGGACGTGATGGTGGGAGCCAAAACATTTATTCTTCGTAGTCAAATGCCCATGTGAAACTTCCTCTGTGCATCCTAGGAGGCCGCACACTGAAGGCCCTGATGAGCTTTTAAAAACACACGCCTCAGGTCATGACTCATGCGAGCTTCCAGACCCGCTCCATTATGTCTCCATAATAGGATGGGCTCAATTCAAATATGATCAAGTGGTTAAGCAGAAGATAAGAAAATGGAACAAGTCAGGAATTTTTTTTTTGTGATCATTAAAAAAAAAAAAATCCAGGTATAATGGAGCATTGTGCACCCTGTCAGACTAATGATGTCCTCTAAAAGAAGCAGACGGGAGATTTCATCATCAGATATGAAGAGAAGTAATTAACTGCTTTCTCTCTGCTGTGCCTTGGTCAGGGAGCGGACATTCCAATTAGCAACTCCGGCACACGCGCGGCCTCTGGATTTTGTGAGGTGGTTTGGGGAAAGGTGTGAGGATGCTATTCCTGTAGAAACCCATCAAGCCCCAGAGGTGCCCTTCCCCGTCAATTACACCCATTCGTTCATACAGCTTATTAAAATGCTTCATAGTCATAAGCCGCCTGGCTACTCTGAGGCTCAGAAGCTTTGATAAGAACAAAACATGGGTGGAAATGTCATTATTTGGAAGGCCCCGGGCTTTGACAGGTAACTGCTTAATTAGTTCAGCCTATGTGAACTGTGACTTACACACATCGGATTCAAATAGTTGGTTGTTGCTATGGGTTCATTTGATGTGGAGTATTATAACCAGGATCTTGTATTGAAATCTTGATCTCTTGGCCAGATCTAATGAACAAATGGGTCACAAGAACAACAATAGGAACTCAGACACAGGGGCTTAAGTAATAAATAATGGATGAAGAAACCAGGTATTTACCTGGGAACCCATGCTCTTTGACACTACATTTGAAGGCATTTTCCTCCCAGAGCTTGACAGTTTGGGCATTTTAAACCATGGATAATGGAGCCCCGTTCACCCCTTTGGCCCTGTCGGGAATCTGAGATCTTGCTTTGGTTCCCTCCCCTCCCCACATCTGCAAACAGGAAGGAGTCCCATGCCCTACGTGTTATCTCTGTCACCACAGCCACTACTTCAGTCCATGCCTATCATGTCTTTCCTGAGCTCTTACCTGGTCTCACTTGTCCGTCCGTCCGTCCATCCATCCATCCACCCATCCATCCATCCATCCTTCCATCCCCTTGCTAGTCCATCTTGGCTACCTACCTTAGAGGCACAGAGTGATTTGCCAAAGAATAAATTGACCATGCTTAAAGAAAAAAAAATAGAATTGGCTCTCTGTCATTTCAAGGGATCATACATAAGGTGAATTCTGAATGGTTTGAATTACATATTTGTTGAACACATCCATGGATTCTTCTGACAGAAATGAACTTTAGGAAGTCATCAGCATAGATAAGCAAAAAGGGATACTTTCATCCTCCCCACAGCACGTCATGCACCAAGTTCCAGCTGCCCAGCTGTTCATGTCTATGCCTTAGACTGGAAAATGTTCCACACTACAATGATCTAAAGTGTTGAAATAGAACCCATCTTTAAGGAGATTGCTAAATGAAACTCTCAAGTAAAAAATTGCAACCTATGAAACTTGGGGAGTTTTTGCTCTTATTTTTGTTTTTTTAGTTTTTGTCGTTCTTTTATCTTTGACCCATTGCTGACAAACAGAACATATTAAACTTTAAGTTAATGGTAGTTGTTTTTGCTATCAATGACATTATTATTATTGCCTCCCAGAAATACTCAGGTCTTCTTGCCTCTGTGTTATGGTTTAGATATCAGGTATCCCCAAAAGCTCATGTGTGAGTGTAAAAAAAAGTTTAGAAATGAAACAAATTGGGTTATGAGAGCCTTAACGTAATCAGTGCATTGATCTGCTGATAGGAATTAACTGGGTGTCAACTATAGGTACGGTGTGGCTGGAGGAGGTGGGTCACTGGAGGCATGTCTTTGGGGTATATATTTTGGCCCTGGTGAGTGGAGCTTGCTCTCTCTCTCTGCGTCCTGGTGGCTGTGTCCAGAGTCGCTTTCCTCTTCCATCATGGTGTTCTGCCCCATCTTGGGCCTAGAGCAATGGAGTCAGCCATCTATGATCTGAGACCTCTAAAACCGTGAGCGCCAAATAAACTTTTCCTCCTCTAAAATTATTTTGTCACATCTTTGGTCACAGTGGTAAAGGAATTGTCTAAAACACTCTGTTGTCACTTTTTTAATCCTCTCTGAATACCACTCCACTGCCTTCTTCTGAAAATAACATTTTTATAGTAATCCCCAACTGCCAGTTATGTGATGCCAAGCCATATTCTTTTGTGGGGCATTTAAAGATTCTCCATAGCCCCCCGCATGGGTCTTTCCTTTTAGATACTCCTTCACAAATCCTCCTTCCCATTCAGACCCCCGTCTCCATCATCCAAGGCCCAGGGCACATTTCATCTCTCATTCTTGCTGTTCCTCTTGCCAGGAACCCCCTCCCACTCCCATGGCAGAATACCACAGAGGTTTCACATCAGACAGACTGTGTTCCTGACTGTATTAGCAAATGAGTTACACTCTCTGAGCTTTGGTTTCCTAATCTGAAAGACAGATATAATGCCTACCTCACATGGGCCTTGTGAGGATCGGATGAAGTCATGCCTACCCAGTGCCCGGCACCTAGTAAGAGCTCACCAAATGCCAGTTGTTATTTGTCATTGCAAAATTTCAACCACAATCCCTCTATGAAACTTTATCTACTCTCACCTACACAACAGTTTTCCCATCTTCAGCTGCACCTACAGTCCAGGAGTTCACAGTACTTAAATATTCTTATGTCTTGTGTATAATTCTCCCTAAATAAAATGCAAAGTGAACTAGGACGCAGGTCATGCCTTATGCCAACACAAGTACTTACGGAGCCAGGCAAGGAACAGAAAATAGACTTGGTGTAAGAAAAACAGGGAGGAGTGAGGACTGTGGCCAACTCCAGGGCACATCTAACCACGGCCAATTGTTGTCATGCGGGAATATGGGCCTGGGGTTGCCAGATCTGTTTTTTCACAAGAAGCCAGAAATCCAGATTCTTATGTGAAATGTCCTGGATTTTAAAAGTTGGGTCAATACTGTTTAAACAAAGCACGTCTGTGAGACCCCAGTTTGTGAAGACTGCATTATTCCAATGGCCCCTGTGAGTTTGTGCCTAGGCTGGTTATTTGGACCTGTGAACTTGTTTATAGAGAAATAATACTATGAATGGCAGGTGGGAGTCCAGGCTAACCTCAAAGGCTGGTTTTCACCCATACTGGACCCGAAGCTTGGGACAATCCTAAGAAACCTATTTTCTATGTGAAACCTGTTTCCCCCAGGGAAACCCAGGTAGAGTTCCAATTTGTACTTGGGGGACACATAAACTAGAACGTAAGCCCTTTCAGGACAAGGCATGTCTTTCATTCACCACTACTTCCTAATGTCAAGATACTGCCTGGCACTCCATAAATATTTGTTGAATTATAGATTAACTATGACTTTGTCCATCTGTCTACCATTAATTTGTTCATTATTTGCAAGAAACGACTGTCTTACTCACCATGATGTCCCCCAAACCTCACAGGTGATAAGAGATCAATAAATATTTGTCAAATGAGTAAATGACTGAAACAATCTATGCATCCCTCATTAAGCACCTATTGTGTGCCAAGGAATATGCTAGACTTCAAGGATTCAGAGGTAACTCAGACACTATCCAGTCTCAGTGCATTTGGTTACCTAGAAAGGAATATATAAACCATCTCCTGGAACATTTCTGAAAATTATCAGGGGTCACTCAGTGTTCCCCTTCCCAGAAGAGGTGGCAATGGATGAAATGATTGGGACCACTCTGCACTAGGCTTCGTTCTTTACCCTAGTGACCCTAGGGTTGCATTCATACATGGGGTTTCAATATGAAATGATTGAAATGATTTTTTTTCAACCACATGTTGGAAGGAGCTGAATGAGCACTGCCCTTTCAAGTGGGCACCTTGGGAGGCCGTGTCCTCATTCCACTTGAGTTACGACAGTGCCGGACCACTTCTTTGGCAAGTGCTCTCAGAGAGAGTTTGAAGCCACTTGAGGACATTTATTTCATTGCTTTAGAGTCATGCCTTATCCCCCCTCCTCCCCCCCCCCAAGAAAAAAAAATTTGAGAGGAAAGAACTATTTGCCACTTTATCCCCCAGACTTGGTTCCAAATGGCTTGGGGTTGATTCCTAAAATCCAATTCATGATCAAAGGAGAAATCTTTTCTGTTGGTGAGTTATTGAACAGTATATGCCCCAGGCTTTGAAGACAAGGTCCAAAGAGAAATTCCCAAATTGTCAAGTGCCACAGCCGTTTTACTGGAAGAGGTGTTTAACCTTCCAAAGTATCTATGACCGTGGGCACAGGATTCATTTGAATGCCTAACTTCTGGGTGTTTGGGTCAAAAATTTAAAAAAAAAATTATCTAGTTTTCTTTTATATCTCCAATATCCCAGAGTGTGGACAGATGGGAGCCTAGGATATTTATGGAGATGAAATATGGAGATGATGAGGTCCCCCGGGCATTTGCCATGTGTGCGATAGGCACCTCGCAAATGCATGTCATGTGTTATCCGGTCTGATAGTCCTTTACCTTAGCAGGCAATTACAAATCATCACCTCCAAAGGGAGATTGGGGCATGAGGTTAAGTAACTTGCAAGTGACAAGGCTGGGATTTGAATCCAGTTAGAGAGCTCTCTCCTACAGAACCCCTAACTGTACTCATTGAGAAGGTATTGGTTACAGGGTCATTAATCCTTATACAGCAGAGGAGAAGGTGATCCTAAAGTAATCAAGGGCTTACCTCCCTACTGTGACACTAATCCTCCCTCCATTCAGAGGATCAGTGTCTTTCCAGCTCTTTCTACAACCTCTACTTGGGCATCTGTTTCCCTAGACGATCAATCCTTCTTTGCTGCTCTTGTCAACCGAGACACTCCAAGATGGTGACATCATCATCCTTTGGCTTCTACCCACTAGAAATGGCTCCACAGACAGTTGTGTTTTTGAAACCTGGCAGAGCAGGCTATCTGCAATATCCTGAAGAGTTTGGGAGTCTGGGGGGACCTGATCTAGCCAGAACTCATGAAGGACAATGAGAGTAAGGAGCAGAGGGTCTAGGGATTTGGACTGAAAAAGTGGGCTGAGATCATACCCAAAGGCACAGGATTCTGATCCTGATTAGTGCAAGGTCACTGATTCCATGCGTGACCTTACACAGCTCACTTTGTCTTCCTGAGTCCCAGTTTCCCCATCTGTAGGAGGAGAGTGACTTCTGAGGTCTGTCCAGCTCCAAAAGAGGACTGGAAAGAAAGAACCCCTGTTGCTTGGGGAAGGTGATGCATTTATCACTCACTGGACATTTTTTTCCCCCTAGGCTGGAGGAGAACTATGAGATTGCGGAGGGCGTCTGTATTCCCCGCAGTGCCCTCTACATGCATTACCTGGATTTCTGTGAGAAGAATGATACTCAGCCTGTCAATGCCGCCAGCTTTGGGAAGGTGAGTCCAGCCTCACCTGGCTGATACCCACCCCACCCCTTGGCCCCAGAAACTTTGAGTTATCTTTGTAGTCGTTAAGCATTTTAAAGTATTTTTGTTCTTGTTTGTTAAAGTTATCAAAATAAATGCTTTACTGTAATATTTTCATGAAAAAAAAATTCAATCAAACAGTTTTAACAAAGCAATCTCAAATCAAACACCAAAGCAAAGTAATGCGAAAGTACTTGGTAATACTTGCCTATAAAAATTTTCAAACAATTGAGAAATGGTTTAAAGTTAGAAGTAAATGTCTCACTTGAATTTCCTCTGTATTTAATTTCTGAGTGGGAAACATTGAGTGTATCAAGTGTATCTCAATTGAGTCAGGGTCGGGCAAACTGCTTGGCTTAGTAACATGAATACTTTGGAGAAACTGGGAAATGGTTCTGTATCATCAGATTGGAGGTTTGGGAGTCCTTGGCAAGGATTAAAACTCTTGGTAACATCACTGCAGGCCTGACACTATCATGATAAGAATATATATACATGCTTAGGCTATGTATGCAAAAAATTATTAGCACTGATCACTCCTACTTAACAGGTCAATGAAAGCTGTTAGTGCATTCTTTAAGTCCAATCACTTATTTGTTTATGGCTGAAAGTCTGGATTTTACACACACACACACACACACACACACACAAGCACAAATCCCATTCAACGTGAGTCAATACATCCAAACTCTTCTTTCTTGTATTAGCTCTTTTATTAGATTTTTTTAAAACTGTAATTTTAGGGCATCTGCTAACAAGAAGTAGCAAGCTTGATCTGCTCCCCACCCCATTCTTTACCAGTTTTCTGAAAATGGATTTATCAAGGACTGAAATGGCATAAAGAGGCCAGTTTCAGGAATTCCCTTTTCAGATCCCCAACAGATAAATCATCAACAGGAAAATAAATAAACAAACAAACAAATAAATAAAATAAAAGTGCAGGGTCAGGTCTGAGCCAAACATGCTGGAGAGTCCCAAAACCGAGTGGCTGAGAATTGACTTCATTCAGTGAATGGGGAAGATGCTCCATGTGGACTCGGGAGGAAACATGTTTTTGTGAGGCATTAATGTTATTTCTCCAAGCTGAAGGAAGCTTCTAAAAAGTCAATGGAGAAACCTCCTTTACTCTTCCATTCATTTATCTCTTGAGTCCCTTAGTGTTGAAGAGATGGCTTGATGGCAGGCACCGTGGTAACTAGTGGTAGGGGTCCCAGAAAGAAACGCAGCCTGGCAGGCGGGGACGCCAGAGCACACTGTGAAGGGGGTCACAGCAGAGCTGCGCCAGGTGTCGTGGTGCTGCAGTTTCCACTGGCATCTCTGCACTTCCTCAGGGCAGGCACCCTGGAGAGGCCAGAGAAGGCCTCTGATATCTGGATGCATGGGCAAGTTGGGGGAGCCAAAAGACGGGGAATCTTGGACTTGCCACTCAGCCTCTCAGCCTCTGCGTCTCCACTTCCTTGTGGGGATGTTGTAGGATCAAGGGAGATGATGTTGGTAGATGATGGAAGGTACCGTTCACTCACTCATCTGGTAACCTGCCATGTGCCACCCATCACAGCTGTTGGTGCTATAGAGTCTTCATGAGATGCTTGTGCACAGGTGTAAACACGCATTCATTAGCTTAGATTCTGGAAAATGAAAAAAAAAAGAAAGAAAGAAAAGAAAACTCTCACCATTTTTAGAAACTTCAATTGCCTATGTAAAGGCCCTCAATTTCTTTTTTCTCAAATACTCGATATTCCTAATGTCAGCCTGGGGCTTCCTTGACCTCATGTTCCAGGTAAAACTGGTTGAAGTCCACCCCTTCCCATCACCCCCCCCAGTTCCATTCCCTTTTTAGCTCTCAAGTCTGTCCCGGATTTCAGCAGATTCCAAGGTGATTATATTCTCAGCATCACTGTGATGCACAACTCTTCCCTCTGTGGATGTCCCCTTTCTCTACCCCTATGCTGTTTGGTACAGTACTCATAGCCACGTGTGGCCATCCAAAACCCAGTTCACTAGCTGTCACAATGACCCACCTGCATCTGCTCAGGAGTCACCTGTGACTGGGGCTTCCATTGGATGGTGCTCCATCATCACAGAAAGTTCTATTGGACAGCCCTGTTCTACACCATAGAGATGAAACACGGCACTCTCTTTGCTCTTCATGAGGCAGTCCACAGAAGTAGGCTGACGTTTGTAAGGGGGTTTGCCAGGACAGAGATAGACATCCCCCATCTGCCAATTTTTTCAGTTTCCCACAACAGTGGAGGTTTATTGGTCTTCAACTTCTCCCATCCTTGGTCCCAGCCCCTCTCCACTCTATTATCTCCCACTCCTCTCCCATTCCCTTTTCTTTCTCATTTTTCTCTCCTCTTCCTTCTTGGGACAAACCCTATCAAATTTCCTGTCTTCTTGGATCCTTAGTTCCTGTTGACATGTCTGCCCACATAGAGGCTTCACTTACACCAAATGGCTTTTCAAGATATTTTTCCAAAAAATAAATTCCTCCCTAAAACAAAATATAGTGCTTCCAAAATGGCCATTTAAAAAGGCATCCAAACAGTCTTATCTTCAATCCAAAAGCAAAGTCATACTTGAACAGTATTAAGAGCATACATACAAATGCTCTCTACGGCTGTCTCACCATCAAGTTGAAATACGCTGGGATTGGGGCTGTCCTTCCAGCTGCAGAGGACAGAAGGTGCCTCCTGAGGGTTCCCACTGGGAGCTTGTTGAACTGGAAACCAAGATCCATTCACCTTCCCTGAAGGGCCAGCCTTCGTCCCCCACAGAGAGAAGGACCGGATGTTCTGCCTTGGGATGCAGTCATGGACAGCCTTTCCTGATTCAGCCACAAACCCTTAGCTCAGAGCAGGCGAGATTCAGTATTACAATTCATTTTTAGAGAGAAAATATATCGATAGTAGTCCCCATTCAGCTTGCCCATGGGCTGAGGTGACAGCACCAACGCTGTCCCCGGGGCCTGGTGGGGACACTGCTCTTGATGAAATGGATGGCAGCAGTTGCTTTGCTGCAAGTTCTGAAATGTAAAGCCCCTTTCCCAGTCCACGGCCATGCTCCATGACGCTGGCTTCCAGGAATGTTGTACTGACTTTGGTTCCAGAATTAACTTAGGATGTACAGGGAGCGACGAAGCTTCGAGCTGCACCAGCGTCACGCCTGCTTTTGCTGTTGGCTGGAATGATAAAAGGTCACCTGGCTTGGAGGCACTTAACTTTGCTGAGCTCCCATTTCCTTACCTTCAGACTGGATTAGTCCCTCACCAAGCGACTCTAGGGATAAAACCAGACAGAGCTTGTGAGACTGTTGTTTAAAATTGTGACATGCTCTGCCAGTGGAAGAAATGACCGTTATCTAAAATTAGTCCCACTTCATCCCACCTCCTCTACTTGCTTACCATGTTACCATGCTTCGTCTTCATAGCACTCATCACTATATGATCTATCCCCCCAGGTATATATATATATATGTTGTATCATGTATATGTGTTTATTCAGACATGTATTATCTATCTCTGTGTGTGTGTGTACCATAAAGACAGGTACCTGTCCCTCCTGCTGCTCTAGACTTTGTCAGACTGAGAAAAAACAGCAAATGTGTGTATGTGTGTGTTTGTGTATGTGTGTGACATATGTACACATCTGTATGTATATGTCTATATAACATTGTGTCATTACTTGCTTTGTTGGTCTCCTTCCCTGGAGGGGAAGCTCCAGAAGGCCTTTCTTATTTTTTTAAGGCATCCCCCAACCCCCAGAGCAGGGCCTGGCACCTCATAAGCCCTCAGATACTTGCTAAAGGTTGACTGGCTTACATAAATATTCCCGCCATGGACCATGAGACTCATGTGAACATGTCCAACCTGTGTGGAAACCGTGGGAAATGGATCCTGTGTCCATGTCCAGCAGCCCCTTTACTGAGTAGGGGTGGGCTGGCCGAGGTACACATGGAAACGGCTGCTTTGACTTTGAGCTGCCTTAAAGCTCTAACTCCTCCTCTGCCCTTGGATGACACAGAGGGAAATCCCACAGCCCAGTCCCCTGTTCAGCCATCACATCTGTTTTGGTTGGATAATTACAACTCATTCCTGGCTATTAAAAAGTCCAGTCAGTCCCACGTAAAAGGTCAGCCTCACATCTAAGCTGGAGCTTCTGCTGTCCAGTGGCTTGGAATTTGCCCTGGGAAAGAGGGTTGGTCAGGCCCTTTCCTTTTCTGGCTTCTCGGGGATGAGGGCTGGAGGCTGTGGAGGAGGAGGGGGTGGAGGGAAGGGAACGGGAGTCAGGTGGGGCCTTTTCCGTGCTCTTCCTGGCTGACCCTGTGTGGAGAGCGCCTGTGGCTCTGGTCCCAGTGCTGAAGTGATGTGTTCTCTAGCCCGCCTCCTGCTTGCCCCACCTGGGGCTGCTGCAGCACTTCAGGTGACGGGGGAGTCACCCGCAGCCCCAGTGTAGAAGGTTTGGGGCCAGCTCACTGCACTTCCAGGGTTAAACTGCCTCTTAGAGACCTCAGAGGAGCCCCAGCAAGTGTAACTGTGAAACAGGTGAACTCCAAGAAGCATAGGCAGAAAGCCACTCTGCTGTGTTCTGTTTGGCTGTCGCTAACCTCTCTTCCTGAAAACTGATGCTTTCGTGGCAGATTTAAGAGCTTTTTGGTTATTGATTATAAGGACAAGCCTCTTCTCAATAATTTAGATTCTCATAGACGCTAAAAGTTCAGATCAGTTCTCCAATTTAAAACTGAATTCTTATCCACTTCAAAACTCTCCCTCCCCTCTCAATTCTACTGTGCCCAGTTTGGGGACCTGCAGTGAGGGAGGGGACTTGCTTTGATCTGCTCCCCCTGACCTTTCCCCCTGCGACAGGTCCCTCCAGGCTCATCAGATTGAGAAAAAACACTTCCCAAATATAACTCTAGCTTTCCCCCAAAAGCAGTGAAATAAATTTTTAGAGAACAACAGAACAATAAATTGAAACAAACACAAGGTGATAGGGATCAAGATTAGCATACACATGACATCATACCCAGCTCAGTTGCCTAAGCTTAAAATGATTTATTAGTAGACAATTAGTTTTTTTTTGTGTGTGTGTGAACCCAGGGCTTCATGCCTGTTAGGCAAGCACTCTACCACTGAGTTATAGCCAGCCGTAATAGGCAATTTTTTTAATAGATGACAGAAGTGTCTAGCTCTGTCTAATTTAGAATGCAACATTTAATTAAATAAGTTTAATTAAATTTACTCATAAAATTAAATAGCAAACATTTGCATAGGGCTTTATGTGTACCTGGCACTGTTCTAAGAACTTTTCATATGTCAGTTTCACCTAATCCCCCCAAAATCTCTATGAGGTAAGAACTATAATTATTCCCATTTTGTGGATGAGTAAATGAGTACCAGAGGAATTAGGTGACTTGCTCAAGGTCACACAGCAAGTAAGTGGTGGATTCAGGATGTGGACCCAGGTTCCATGCCTTTAACCATCTCATTTACATGAAATAAGTTGTTTCGGAGACAGGGTGGGTATGTGTGGAGGCAGGTTTTGTCCTTTTGACTTTGATAAAGTCAATAACTGTCACCGGCTGACCTTCTAAATAATGAAATTTGGAAAAGAAATCTCAGCCTCTCTATACTTCAAGGGGTAAGTGTGCTGGTCATCGCAGTGGAGAAAGGCCCCTCCAGTCTTCCCAGCTGGGGTGTTCATGGTGCCGTGAACACCCTCGCCAGCACTGCCCATTCTGCTTCCTCCTCAATACTTGAGTCCACCCATTTGTTCAATATTCACTCATCTCATGTCTGTCGTGGGCCCTGCCCTCCCACTACTGGGAGCTGAGCTCCACGGTGAAGGAGTGGGCCCTGAGGTACGAGCCCTGCAGAGGGGACATACGCTGAAGAGTGACTGCAAAGAAGATGGCAAGTGAGCCTCCTGAGCTAGGGATGCAAGGACTTGAGGGGCGCAGAGAAGGAACTGCTGCCCCATAGGAGGGGGACGAGGCGCAGCCTGAGATCTAGGGAGGTCTGTTCTGGGAAACGCCAGTACTAGTGTCCCCGTCCCCCAACCTGCAGCCCTGGGAGACTCATGGAAGTTGAAGTGGCTATTTTAATTTTACAAAATCATCTTTCTTCTTTTCCACTGTCTTTTGGAGACTCTAAAACAAAAACTCAACTTGCACTGAGATGGAGCATCAGTGCATTTAGCCAGTAGCTAAGTAAGCCTTCCCAGAGGATAAACTGGAACTCGGGCTTCGAGCAAAGAACATCTCTACCTCACAAGTTGCTTTCCAAGCACTCCTAAGCAATTGATTTTTGCATATTAGCCTTGTATCCTACAACCTTGCTGTAATTTCTTTATAGTTCTAGGAGGTTTTTGTTTGTTTTCTGTTTAACTAAATCTTGGAAAGATTTTCTATATAGACAATCATGTAATCTGTGAACAAAGTTTTACTTCTTCCTTCCCAATTCATATATTTTGTTTCTTTTTCTTGTCTTCTTTCATTAGCTAAAGCTTCCAGTAGGGTGTTGAAAAGTAGTGGTAAGAGAGAATGACTTTCCATTGAAAACTTTGAGTTTCTTACCATTATGTATGATGTTAGCTATGGGCTTTTTGTAGATACCCCCTATCAAGTTGAGGAAGTTCTTCTCTATGTCTAGTTCGCAGAGTTTTTTAAAAATCACAAATGGGTATTGGATTCTGTCAAATGCTATTTCTACATTTACTAATATAATCATATAATTTTTTAAGCTCATTGACATCATGGATTATAGTAATTGATTTTTCAAATGTCAAATCAGCTATGTATGCCTGGGATAAATCCCACTTGGTCATGAGATAAAATTCCTTTTAGACATGGTTGGATTCAATTTGTTAATATTCTGTTGAGGATTTTTGCATCTATATTCATAAGAAATGTTGTCTCTGGTTTTCTTTTAATGTTCTTGTCTCATTTTGGTGTTGGGATACTGCTGATCTCATAGAAAGAGCTAGGAAGCATTTCCTCTGCTTCCATCCTCTGAAAGAATTTGTACAGAATTTGTATAATTTCTTTATTAAATGTTCAGTAGAATTCATGAGTGAGTATATTTGGGGCCGGGTGCCTTCTGTTTTGAAAGATTATTAATCATTGATCTCTTTCTTTAATAGATATATTATTGTCTATTTCTTCTTATGTGAGATTTGGCAAATATTGTCTTTCAAGAAATTGCCCATTGCTTCTCGGTTATCAAGTTGATGGGCATAAAGTCATTCCTTTATTCCCCTTTTGCTGTGTAGGACCTGTAGTGATGTCCCTTATTTCATTTTTGATATTAGAAATTGTGCCTTCTCTTTTACTTAGTCTGGCTATGGGATTATCAATTTTATTATTTTTTTTCAAAGAACCAGCTTTTGGTTTCGTGAATACTCTCTATTGATTTGTGGTTTCAATTCCATGATTTATCCTCTGCTTCCTATGATTCCTTTTTGTCTTCTTGCTTTGGATATAATTTGCTCTTCTTTTTTTTTTTTCTTTCTAGTTTTTTAAGATGGAAACTAAGCATTGGTTTTAGATATATCTTCTTTTCCTATACATGCATTTAATTATATATATTTTCCTCTAAGCATTGCTTTCATTGCATCCTACAAATTTTGATGTGTTTTCATTTTATATTTTTAAACTTCTCTTGGGATTTATTTTTTGCCTATGTGTTGTTTAGAAGTGTGTTGCTTCATTTCCCAGTGTTTGGGGATTTTCCAGTTATCTGTTTGTTATTGATTTCTAGTTCAATTCTGTTGTGGCCTGATAAAAGAAATTATATTATTTCTAGTCTTTAAAATTTGTTGAGTTGTATTTTATGACCCAGAATGTATGAACATTCTATGTGAGTTTGAGAAGAAGAATGTGTGTGCTGCTGTTGTAGGATGAAGTAGTCTGTAAATCTCAATTATATCCCGCTGATCATGGTGTCCTTACTGGTCCTCTGCCTACTGGATCTGTCCGTTCCTGAGAGAGAGGTGTTGAAATCTCCAACTATGATAGTGGATTCCTAAATTTCTCCTCACTATTCTATAGTTTTTCCTCATGTAGTTAAGTGCACTATTGTTAAGCACAAGTACTTTAAGGATTATTCTGCCTTCTTAGAGAATTGACCCCCCTATTATGTAATGTCCTCCTTTATCACTGATGCCTTTCCTTGCCCTGAAGTGTGTTTTGACTGAAATGAATTTAGCTACTCCTGCTTCTCTTGATGAGTGTTAGCTTAGTACTTTCTTCTTTATCCATTTACTTTTCATTATATATCTTTATACTTTAAATGGGCTTTGTGTAGGTGACGTATGGTCAAATTGTGTTTTTTGATCCACGCTGACAACCTCTGTGTTAATTAATGCATTTAGACCACTGGTGTTTAAAGTGATTATTGATACAGCTGGATTAATATCTACCATAGTTGTTACTGTTTTCTATTTGTTGCCCTTGTTCTGTTTTTATTTCTATCTTCTATTCTTTTTCTACCCTTTGTGGTTTTAGTTGGGCATTTTGTATGATAATCTCTCTCTCTCTCTCTCTCTCTCTCTCTCTCTCTCTTTTATTTTTTTATTTATTTTTGTGCTGGGGACTGAACCCAGGGCCTTGTGCATGCAAGGCAAGCACTCTACCAACTCAGCTATATCTCCAGCCCCTGCTTCCTTTTTTTTTTAACCATATCAGTTATACCTTCCCCACCCCCCACTATTGCACATTGAACCCAGAGCTCTGTGCATGCTAGGTGAGTACTCTACTGGTGAGCTACATTCCCTGCCCTTTTTATTTTATTTTGAGACAGTTCCTGGTGAGCCTTGAACTTGTGGTCCTCCTGCATCAGCCTCCCAAGTAGCTGTTAGATCAATTAATAACTAGAAATTTTAATTTTACTTTCATTTATTCCTTTTTTACTACATTTCCTTTATGTAGGTCTAAGAGTCTGATCTATATCAATTTCCTTCTCTCTAAAGAAATTTATTTTAACATTTCTTGTGAGGTAGATCTACTGGAGTCAAATTTCCTTAATTTTTGCTTGTCTGAGAAGGTCTGTATTTATTTATTCATTTATTTATTTATTCTCTCTTGAAGGATAATTTTGCAGTGTACAGAATTCTAGGTTGGTGGAATTATTCTTTCTCTCAGCACTTTAAACATTCCATCCCACTTTCTTCTTGATTAATTAATTTTTAAGGAGAATTCAGATACAATTCTTATCTTTGTTCTTCTGTAGGTAAGATTTTTTTCCCCTCTGATTTCCACCATCCAAGGTTTTTTGTTTTGTTTTGTTTTTTTCTTACATCTATGATTTATCATCTCACAGTAACTCTGAGAAATTCTCAGTCACTGTAGTTTCTTTTCTTTTCTTTCTTTCTTTCTTTTTTTTTTTTTTTTTGAGAGAGAGAGAATATCTTTTTTTTTTTTTGTAGATGGACACAACACAATGCCTTTATTTTTATGTGGTGCTGAGAATCAAACCCGGGTCCCGCCCGTGCTAGGCGAGCACTCTACCGCTGAGCCACAATCCCAGCCCAGTGTAGTTTCTAATATTTCTTCTGTCCTCTTCCTTCTGATATTCCTACTATGCATATTTGCATCTTCCATAATTGCCCTCATAGTCCTGGACATTCTGTTCTCCCCCCATCCCCACCATCTTTGTCCTCTTTGCTTTTCTGTTTTCAGAGTTTGTATTTCAGAATTTGTCAAGCTCAGATAATTTCCTCAACTGTGTCCAGTCACCAAATTAGTCCATCAAAGGCATTCATTTTGGCTATAATGTTTTTTTTTTCTCTAGTGTATCTTTCCAGTTCTTTCTTAGAATTTTTATCCCTCGCTTACATTACCCATCTGTTCTTGCATGCTGTTCTTTATCCATGATGCCCCTTAGCAAGTAATTCATAATTATTTTGAATTCCAAAATTTCTGCCATGTCTGATTCTGATGTTTGCTCTGTATCTTCGAAATGTGTGTGTGTGTGTTTTTTTTTTTTTTTACCTTTTTGTCTGCCTTGTAACTTTTACTTGCTGCCTGGGCATGAGGTATCAGTTGAAAGAAATTCCTTTGGAATTGTGGTGGTAAGGTGTGGGGGGGTTGGGGGAGTTTTCTCTAGTTCTATGACTAGGTCTCAGTCCTTTAGTGAGTCTCCACCTCTGGACCGTGAACTTAATAGGTGTTTCTAGGCTCTCCCCCACATCTCCTGATAGGACTGCTAGAGTTGGCTTCTTACTCATAGAAGGCTGGAGTTGACTGGAGTTGATTATTTCCCTTCCTTCCAGGTTTGTTAGGCTTTGATAAAAGTCCAGAAGGTTAAGCTTCAGTTAGCTATTTTCTCCCGAGGGCAGCCCTTGGGAGTACTCTGGCATATCACAAAATGGTTCCTTTTCCCTTCCCCACTGATAGAAGCATGAGTGGATTTTCATTTAATATTTACTGTGGGAACCTGGTTGAGCTCCTGGGGGTAAACTCACAATTTTGTGTGGGACCCCTATTACCAGATCCCCCCAGAGTCATTTTCTATCTCTCAGACTTGTCCTCAAGGAACCTTTAGCAACTCACCAGCTCCAGCTCAGGTTCCCTCCCCTGGCAGTGGGTCCCAGCCCCTCAGGAGTGTCTGTTCCAGTCAGTTGCAGCTCCCCAAATGTCTCTTCAGTCTTGGGGGCAGTCATTTGCCCTGTGTCCTTCTCCCAGAATCCACGAAGGGTTGTTGATTTTTCAGTTTGTTCCGGGTTTTACTTATTTTGGGGACAGAGTGACCAACTTCCCTAGCTCCCTACATGTGGAACCAGAAACTGGAAGTAGAATGTTATTTTTTGTTCCCAGGTGATAGCTGATTTCAGGATCTATGTTGTTGATAGCAGAGTGCAATAAAAGGAGCTAAACACTGGAGCCTCTTCTTTAAGTAAACCCTGGGTGGAAATCTGAAGGTATATCAGTTTGGAATTGTGTTGGGGATGTGGGCAAAATTCACATTTCCCATCCCTAAACGGAGGCTTGAAAAATCAGTGGTCTTATTTTTCTTATATAAACTACATTTAGGAAAAGATGACGCAGCTGTATGTAGAGAGGTTTATAAAGTATTTGAGACTCAGCCTCCTCCTATTTTTATGGTTTGCCATTCCTAGCAGATGGTTTCTGATTTCTGTGTCACCTTATGGTCCAAAATGGCTGCTGGACTCCAAAGCCACATTCCAAGCAATAAGTAGGAAAACAGAGGAAATGGGAGCAAAGCCCAAAACTCCCAGCCAAATCAGTCCTCTTTAGGAACTTTCCCAGAGCCCAACCTAGTGATTCTCTCTTACCTCTCCATGGCTGCCCTGGGCTATCAAAGAGGCAGGAAAATGTAGTCTATTATCTCTTGGAAACAAAATTATTGGTCAGTAAGAAGGAGGGATAAGCAACCAGCCATTTTTGTCCACATAAAGGCATTCCAGTTATCCATACAACCTCTTACATGTCACATCTATAGAATGGAACCCAGGATCCTGAAAGTGTGTAGGATCTACAGATGCTCCTGGACTTACAGTGGGGTCACATCCAGATAAACCCATCAGAAGTGAAGATACCATACATGGAAAATACATTTTACAAAAACAAAAAAGGAAAAAAGAAAGAAACTGATATGTATTTAACTTAACTTAACCCACCTTAAGCATGCTCAGAAAACTACATTAGCCTGCAAATGGGCAATATCATCTAAGACAAATCCTATTTTTAAAAAAGGGTTGAATGTCTCTTGTATTATTGAATACTTGCATCACAAAAATACTAGCAACATAGTACACTGTAGAGTATAGGTTGCTCCCCAACAAGACCATGTGGCAGTCACTCACTGCCCGTGCCCAGCATCACAGCCAGGTATTGTACAGCAAATCTCTAGCCAGGAGAAATCAAAGTTAAAAATTCAATGTTTAGTTTCTGCTAAAAGTGTGTCACTTTCACACCAGCTCAAAGTAAAAAAATCTGAAGTTGAACCATCATAAACGAAGAACCATCTGTAAAGCTCATATTCTGCACTTTGAGGAAGTAATAGGTGGCTCAATGTGATCATCTAAGACTGCATGATGGTGACATGATTTATGGACTGCAAGTTGTTGATCTTTTCAGGAAAAGGCCAATTTATAGATAGGCACTAGGTGGTTGTGATGATGTCCTTTAAGTACATAAGGAGACCATTTATTTTCAAAAATATACCTCCCCTGAAAGCTTATTGATGCTTCAGATTGCTCAATTCCATTCAAGTCTAAAAAAGGTACCTAGAATGGATAGGATAATTCATTAATGCATATCAGTTTCTTTCTTTTTTCTTTTTTTTTTTTTTTTTTTTTGGTTCCTGGGGATTGAACCCAGGGGCTCTTAACCACTGAGCCATATCCCCAGCCCTTTTTTATATTTTATTTAAAGACAGGGTCTCACTGAGTTGCTTAGGGCCTTGCTAAGATGCTTCTAACCCTCTCTGGAAGCTGTTCTCAGCCTTTGACTTTGAACTCGTGATCCTCCCGCCTCAGCCCCCTGAACCACTGGGATTACAGGCCTACGTCACCACACCTAGCCAATACATGACAGTCTCCATATGTCTGAGTTGTCACTGAGATTTAGAGATCTGGTGATGTGATCTCACCTTTCAGATGAGGTCATTAAGACCCATAGAAATTGAGTGGTTTTCCAAGTTCATGCATTTAGGGGCAGGGCTGGACTCCCGAGGGCTGGACTTGGTGGCAGTATGGAGTGGTGGAAAGACAACAGTGGAGACAAGAGGCAAGATGAAGGGGAGCCGGCTGACAGGTGAGCTGTACTTGTACAGTTCAGCTTATTTATATCTTGCCTTTTTCCAATGAGGCCTTGAGGTCATTGGCAGGTGGGGCTGTATGTGGCTCTTCCTCCAATATTTGGCCCCTTCTTCCTTGCTGGTCATCCTTGAGCAATGAGGAGAAGTCCTGTTTCGTGGACCTGTGCTTCAGCACTGTGTGCACCTGGAATGGCGATGAGTGCGTCCTCCCATTAACATGATGGCTTTTTCCCTTGAGAGTCCCTTCAATCTGCCCATCTTGCCTCTAGTCCTGATCTTTGGGTGGTGTGTCACTAGCACATTTGTAGATGGTTTCTGATTTCTGTGTCACTTCATGGTCACCTTCAGAAGATGAGAGTACTCTGGAGGGATCCTTCAGTGATGATCTCTTTGCAGTTTACAAAAGAAAAAAAATTAATGACACAGCTAGAATTTTTTTTCTATTTTAAAACTTTAAATTCTTGCATATATTTTTCTTAAACTTTGGTACATGCTATGGAGTGTCTAAGTCAGAATATCGGCTTTCACATCAGATTGCATGTTTTGTTCATTCTTTTTCAGTGTAGTGCTTTGTAAAAATTCTGATGTCAAGTTGTTTGGGGCTAAATTTGGCTCTACCACTTATTAGCTGCATAAACTCAGGCAATTTCTTAATATCTCTGGGCCTCAGTTTTTTCAGCTATCAAATGGAATAATGAGAGCAATCATCTGGAGAATTGCTGAGATAACAATTTTAAAGACATTGCTTAGCTGGATGTGGTTTCATAGCCTGTAATCCCGGTGGGTCAGGAGACTGAGGCAGGACGATTGCGAGTTCAAAGCCAGTCTCATCAAAAGCAAGGTGCTAAGCAACTCAGTGAGACCCTGTCTCTAAATAAAATACAAAATAGGGCTGGGGATGTGGCTCGGTGGTCAATCCCTTGAGTTCAATCCCCTGTAACCCACTCCCTGTGCGTGCTCGCGCGCACACACACACACACACACACACACACACAAAGACACTGCTTAGCACAGGGCCAGGTCAATGTAAAGCTCAGTGCATGTTAGTTACAATTAGATTTCAGTGTATTATAGCAACACTCCTTTACTTTAGTACATCATGTTTTTAACATACCATCACAAACATATCAATGTTCCAACCCTTCTGGGTGCTCTTCCTTCTGAACAATTTTGAGAACAATTGTTCTAAAAATTTCCCACATCACACACACACTGCCATCTCCTCCCGCACCCTCTCTTATTATCATCTACAGAATTATTCCATTTTTAACTTAACCTGCATCTTATGTAACTCACCTCATTCTAGCTAAATCAGTGTGTGGTGACTGTCTTCTTTCATGCACGTGTGCCACCTGATCCAGCCAGCCCAAGACAATACGGGGTCCACATGGGAAATTTTTAGACTTCTTGCAGTTGCCCTCCTCTCATGATACCACTCAAGGGATAACTAATGGGTTCTTGGTAAGCTGTGTAGCCCTGGATTTTAACAGAATCCTCATCCATCCACACATGTGATTTGAAATTCTACTTCTGCCTCATTGCACTCGGTATGAATTTCTTGTGGAAATTATGAAACTTCCCTTGGGAAATTTCCTCTGGAACCTGGTGCGCCTACCTTTTTAATCCCCCAGTGCTACATCCAGGAAATGCTACCAAAAAAATAAAAATAAAAGAATATTAACTGGGTAGCGTTACTTCAGTATAGCAGAATCCCTCTGGCAAATGCTCCTTTCAAGATGGAAGCATCCAGGTAGGACGTTTCAAAGTCCTCGTCCTACCACCAGGCTTCATGCTTTTTTCTCCTCTGAGAAAGGGACTAGGTTTAGAATCCAAAAAGAAAATGACTATCGCGCTTCCAGATAATTTGTAACAATTAGGCCCCTTTAACTAACTTTTTTCCCTGATCATTTTTCTCATTCTCTTGTTCAAAAAAATCATGTCTGAAGTGTTTTCATAATAAGAAGACACAAGGTTTCTGCAGTACCTGGTTATAAAATAGGAACCGCTTCTACTTTCTTGCTACTGGAAACGCCTTTCTTTTCCCACACCCAGAAGACCCCTGAACTGGGACCCCCAGCCTCTCTGGAAGCTGTTTTCAGCCTTCTTGACTCTTGATCGACACCTGAGCTTTGTCTCCTTTCATGAGTATGGGGATCTGTTCGTCCTCCTTCGCCCTGGAATCTCTTTTAGATCACTTCTTGTTGGAGAATCGTTGTCTACTGAGGGTGGATTGAATTTATGGAAACAACCAAAAACCTGGTGACTAAGTTTGGAGATCAAACTGATGGAGACAATGCAGCCTAGGGTCACCAACAGAGGCGGACTGTAGCAAGATGAGTGGCTTCCTTATGTGCTCTGGAGGTGTCTTTTGATGTAATGCCACACAGGACATGGGGAATTCATGCAGTTAGTGGACACCTGCTGACTCCAGGTAGAGGAGAGCAGAGCCAGTGAATCCAAGCAGCCTTGAGCTGCCTTAGCTCCCAGTGCTCGCCTGTAACATGGGCACCATCGTCCTCTGCTCCAGTGCTTTTCTAGAATAAAATTTAATACTGAGCATAACACTTCGTGGTTAGTGCCTGGCCCCCAGCGATGCTCAGTGGATGTCAGTCCCTCTTTTCATTACTTACAGGAGGGTCATTGTTTAGACATGTCATTTCCCAAATGCTAGCCTGTAACTGGTATTTCTTTAAGAACTGCACCCATAAAATTCACGTGTGGGTATCCTCCAGGGTGTCGATGAGTCACGTGACCACCACCTCAAAGAATTCCAGCAGCTTCTCCAGCACTTCTCTGCTTCCCACCCCCGCCCCCAGAACCCCCAGCTCTGTCTGCCCAGGCTGAAAGAGAGAAGGGTGGGATTCGCGAGTAATTAAAGGGAATTTGGAAGGCTGGGGTGTTGCGGAATGTTAGATCAGTAGCTAGAACAGCATGTGGTGTTCTTTAGGCAGGCTTCATTGAATCCACACAAAAAGAGAAAGAGGGGCTGCCTGCCCGTCTGCTCATTTATCAAACAGCGAAGCTCAACTTTCACAGCTCCACAAAAGTGTTTTACTGTTTGCTGAGTCTTGCTCCAGAAATTAAAAGCTGAACAGCCTTCATGGGGCTGAACCGACCTCGCATTTTGAGACTCAAACTAAATTGTGCTGGGCTTTCAGATTCAGGGACCAGTTGATTATTTGGTGAAAGGAGAAGAGAATAATTTGTAATTTGCAGCCCATAAGAAACACTTAAAAAAAAAAAAAAAGCCAAACCCCCTTCCCACAGGGTTTTGTTGCGACTGCAGGGAGGAGGTGCCATCTGCAACAGCGCTTTCTTTGCTCCGAGTGGGAAAAGTCTTGACCTCCATTTGGGTGAAATGTGACGTGGCACCGAGCTTCCTCCCATCCCCCACCCCGCTCCTAACACTCTTCCCTTTCCTCATTTCAAATTGTCTTTCTCTCTTTTCGGAGGAGGAGAGGATTTGGCCATCAACTAGTTTTAGGTAATAGAATTTTCACAACCAGCATCAAATATTCTAATCACACAAACCCAGTGCTTGGGAGAGCGCGATGTGTCTCAAAAGCCTGTAACTGGATTGATGAGGATCTTCTGAAAAAACCTAAAACGATGAAAGTATATAGTGCTAATTCTGTGCAGGAGGAGAACAGGCTGGAAAGGATGGTGCTGGAGGGGAAGGACAAGGGAGGCAGGGTGGGGTGTTAGCAGACGGACCCCTGCCCCACCCCACCTGGCAGCTGCTCAGCTCTCTCCTCACCTGCAGCCAGGGGTACGGTGAAGGCTGCCTGGCTGAGCTCCTGCCTCCACCAGCAGACCAGCCTGGGTGCCCATTCTGTACCACCGTCACCCTGCTGCAAGCCTGGGTCCGCGGGGTGAGCTGAGCATCACTTAGCAGAGAAGGAACCCGAGGCTCATGTGGAAGAAGGAACAAGAGGATTTTCTGCTTTGCAGTTTAGCACATTTTTTTTCAAAGTGCTAATGCCCTTCTACACTTCCTGGAAAGCAATTTGACAGTGTGTTTTCAGGACATAGACATGTTCTCCCCTTTGATCAAGCAGCTTTCCATTTGAGAAACTATATTGAGGGGAAAAGAAAACAAAGACAAGAATAAAAATATCAACAAAAAATCATTATACACAAAGCTGTTGCTTATAGCATTATTTATATCAACACAACACTGACAACTTCAGTGGCCAATGACGAAAGCAGTGATTCATTCATTCTTTCATTTATTGAGTCAATGAATGAATGTACTCAGCTGCATTATGTCCTGCCTGGACCCTTGCAGTAGCCTGCAGACTACTCCTGCTTCCACCCTTGCCCCCTCCAGTCAGTCCTCGACACAGCAGCCAGACTGATCCTTTTGTCCTTAAGTCAGATCTCATCCATACTCCCCTCCTTAATTCCTCTCAAGTCTCCCTATCTCACTCAGTAAAAGCAGAAGTGCTTATGAAGGCACACACGAGCCCTGTCCCATCAACCCTTCTCAGCCTCCATACTTCATCTCCTACCACTTTCCTGTGCTCTGGCTCTGCTCCAGCCACATTGGTCTTCTTTTTCTTCCTGAAATAAATCAAACTGGCTCCCACCCCAGGGCCTTTGCACTGGTTGCTCCCTCTTCTTGCAACTCTCTCCCCTCAGATGGCCAGAGTTTATTCCTTCTTTTCCTTTATTCACCACTCATATGCCACATTACCACTGAGTCCTCCAAACTCTAGCAAAACAATACCCCCACCTTCAAGTTCCCTTATCCCTCAGTAGCATTTATTCCCCTCCGTGGCATTTCCCTGATATAGATAGTGACTTTTTCATTTGCTTAATTTTGGTCTTCTCACAGACTGAGATGTCAGTTCCTTAATAGAGGCTGTTTCGGTTGTGCTCAGCACCGTGTCCCTTGGGCCCTGGCAAAACACCTAGTGACAGTAGGAGCCCAGCAGCTGCTGCTATTGAACAATCTGAGCCCTGTGCCATCAGCCACCCCTTTATGGGTTTTGAGGCTGCAGCTTGTTGAACTCGAGGAATCTCGGTAGAAAATGGGCTGGAGATCCAGTTCGTGTAGAGTGTGAGAGGCTCAGGGAAGGCCTTGGTAGAACTGATGGACCACTGAGTAGTCACAGAGATTCTGTGGAGGAGCTGGGGAGGTGCTCATCAGAAGACTCAAGATTTCAGTTAGAAAGAGGAGTGAGTTCAAGAGATCTGTTGTACAGCACGGAGACGATAATTGATAGCAACATACTGTACATTTAAAACAGTCATTTTAAAAAGAGAGAAGTATTATGAATTGATGCATGTTAATTAGCTCAATTTAGCCATTTCACGAGGTATGGCATATTTCAAAATATCATATTGTATACCATAAATGCAATTTCTATTTTACAATTTAAAAACAAATTACTTAAAAGAGAATTCGATGGACCACATAATTATGGTCACCAAACAAGTCACCCGGGAAGGATGTCTGGGAGGAAATAGGTGCAAGATGAGCTTTGAAGGATGAGTGGACACCAGGCAGCAAGGGGTAGGAGCCAAAGAGAACAGCTGGGGGAAAGTCCGGCTTGAGAGCACGTGACATCTGGGAACCACAGGGACTGGATGAGGCGAGCTGGAAGGAAGGGGGCATCGGGTGGGGCCTTCTGGGTGTGGACCTAGTCTAGAGGGGCCTGACTGGAGCAGGGTGATGAGGGGACTTTGCAGCAGTCCAGGTGAGGATCACGGTCCTGGGCTGGCAGAGTCAGGAGGATGCAGGTCGGATCAGGATGTGGTCAAGATGGAGGGTGGAACTGGGTTATAGATGGAAAGTGACAGGTGCAGCCGTGGTTTGGAAAGGAAGAGCTCTGCCTTGGTCAGGGCCTTGGGCAGGGTTCCTGGAGAAGTGGAGTGTATGCTGGGGGGTAGGGGGGGTTCAGGGGTTGGGGCAATACAAGAAA
>NW_025999853.1:5859622-5884525 GCF_001458135.2 Marmota marmota marmota | reverse complement strand
CTGGGGGTAGGGGGTGGGTGGGACAGAAGGCAGGAGGCCTTTAAGGACACGGTGGTGAGGAGGGAGAGAGGAGGGCCTGGGGAGCATTCAGAGAACTGTGCAAGACCAGGTGGTCAGGACGAGTCGAGAGAAAAGACAGAAGTATGTGGGCTACTGGTGACTCAGGTGGCCTTGGAGGAAAGTTGGAGACCTCTGAGTGGGCTGATCATTCCATCAGCAAATCTACTTGGTGACCTCAGTTATTCAAACCAAAAGATTTTTTTTCCCCAATACTAGAAATGGAATCCTGGGTCTCACACTCTCTACCACTGGGCTACGTCCCCAGTCCTAACATTTCTACTTTTTTCTGGATGTGAGCAGATGCCATCTAAGAGGAGATACCGGGCTGCCTGTGATATCACCATCCCCTGGGCTTACTTTCCCTAGCTATAGGAATATGGAGAGATGGAGCCTGTCCTCAGCGGAGGCTGCTAGAGCATGCCCAGAGAGGCTCAGAGTAGTGAGGGGACTCGGGAGAAATCTTCCCTGAAGATGGAAACAAGAAATCATCTCATTCCTCAAACACACTTAATGTGGGAATGCAGGAATGTGACCTAAATGATATCAAGGCTGCTACTGAAGGAACAAATGAAGGGTTTGGGGACATTTCATTCATCTAGAAGCAATAACGTTGGTGTGGTGGAGTGTCCAGTCAGGCTGGGGGCATCTTGTGAACTGTGTAGCTCCGTAGATGGCTTAGGGTCTCAGGCCTCAGTTTATCCATCTGTACAGAGAGAAGAGCAGCAGGGCCTGGTGCTCCTGTGGTCTCATGGGACATGAAACAGGGAAAGTGGGAGACAGACACTCAAAGAAGGAGAGCAGTTTCTCAGGGGTGGGAGGGGTTACTGTGGGCTTGGTGGTCCTGGGAGAGAATGTAGTATGAACGGTGGGAGGACCAGTACCAGCATGGAACCTGGGGAGCTGGATTTGTGGCTGGGGACTTGAGCAGGAAGAGGCCTCGTGGAGCAGCCTGCGGGGCCTGGATTTTATCCAGAGCAGGCTGAGAGAAGGCACCTAGCACCTCCAACAAAGAAATGAGTTGATCGCATTTGCCCTTTAGACAGAGTCTGCTGGTGAGGTAGCAAGAATGGAGGCAGGGCAGCCAGTGGGAGGATGGGGTGGGGGTCGGGAATGGAGAAGCAGTCAGAAGCTGCCGGGCACAGGAGATGTCTGGAAGGCAGGACCAAAGGGACATCATCGGGTTAAGCAGGGTTAGGAGCCTGTCTTGGGTGACTCAGCAGGTGATGCTGGTCACAAAGATGCAAACTGCTTACATGGATACTATTCAAAAGGAATAAGTGAAAACCCTGGCACAGGTTTAATCACAGATAAAATTGGTCAGTGAATTCCCAGTCCCACGTCATGACAGTGCCAAGAATCATAAATGCATCGCTTGTGTGCAGTGTCAACTCACAAAAGTGGAACGAATGGCCCCAGAAGACCCATCCCCACTTCCCAGTGGGCCAGAGCTGCAGCCCTTGGTCCCTTGGCCTCGGGCAGGCATCGGGGCTCTGCCTGTGTGTTTGGAGGATGTTGTGTGGGAGACCATTCAAATAAACACTTTGGAGGACCTCAGAACCCAGCCCAGTCTCTTAAATCAAGTAATAATAAGACTTAGCAACCAAGCACAACAATGCTGCTTTCTTTTATTATTTACAGCTGATTTGCAGGGAATGGGGAGTGATTTACTTTTTAAAGAGAAAAAGACAAGAAAAACTAGCACTGTAGCATGTTGGTAGATTTTCGTGCTGCTTTCAAGATTTTCTTGAACTTCCTTTTTCAGTTACGAATATTTCTAATAAGAAAATGCCTTTCCATTTGCATAGAAAGTTGACTTAGTACACAAATATCATCCAATATGTTGTTCTACCCACAATCCCACTACCTTAACAAATGCCCATTTTCATTTCTCCTTGTGTGTTCCTACATTTGTACATGAAGCACAACCACAGCATAACATGGCGCAGGTCTGCTGTTTCACTCAGTATTTTGCCATAGCATTTTTTCACATCCTGATGGTTCTGTTGCCGTCATTTCTAATGGCACGTGAGTTCTATTGAGTGCATGTGCTGTCCTGTAGTTAGCCATTCCGTCATTGGACATTTATATTGTTGCTAATTTTCCACACTCGTTAGTAGCCCCACGCTTGGTTTTTTCCTTCCTTTTAAATGAGTTTCTTATGAGTATTTTGGGGCTCTTTATATATTTTGTAAAAATGCCTTCAGGAGGGGCAGTACTAACAAGTATTGTCTTCAGCAACCTGAGCACTCCCAGCTTTGACGTTTTCACCATGTCCGCCAGCATCAGAGGGTCCAACCTGGTGCCTCACTGCTGTGCCCGTTTGCCTAGGAGCAACCTCCCAAGGCTGAGCATAAGGAAAGCACAGCTCAGCACCTAGCATGCGCTCCCCTTGTTAAAACTGGGACTCTTAAAATTCTATTCTTTTGCCTTCCCTGCATGGATGGTTGGGAAACTCAGAACCCAAATCATCACGTTTCTAACCAACATGAAGAACTCCCAGCTCCACTTTGACGCTTTTCTTGTGTCCCCTCTATCTACACCAGCATCTTCATGAGCAGCACGTCAGATCCTCATTCTGAAACCTGTCCCGTGATGAGGGTCTAGAGAGTTTGGCCATCCCTTAGCCCAGCGTGATGCGGCCGCTGAGCCTCGATGCGCTCCTAGACCACACGTGGGGGCCAAGGGTTTCAAGAAGGCTCTCATCAGCCCACCTTTAATATTGCATTTTTTTTTCAGGGCGCAACAATCTGGGAGGGACATAGAGGAAGAGAAAAGCCCAGGTCCTTAGTTTAACAAGAGTTAGTGTGAAAGATACTGGGATATGTCACTAAGAAAGTCACACCCTCACAGAAGGCGCAGAACTGATTGAATCATTTGTTCACTTTCAGGATGCTATCACTCGTGATATAATGCTTTATCACCAGAATATTTTTAAAGTTCTTTTCTTTTTTACTTCCAGAAGTGGCTTTGTGATGTCATCACATTAGCTTCTCTAAACATCCTGTGATCTTTTTCATCCATTTTCGGATGAGGAATTGCTGTCCCACCCATCCTCTACAGTGAAGATGGTCAGCTCCCAACATAGGCCATCTTCATGCCACCCACTCTGGATTCTCAGTTCCTTTTTCCTTTGGCCACATCTTTTCCATCACACAAAGGTCAAGTCACTTAGGGGGCACCATCACCTGTCCCCCCCCCAGATAGGGTAACTTCATAACTTCATAACTCCTGAATCCTTGGATATCACAGGAGGAAACGAAGGCAGAGAGAGGTGGAGTAGTATGTTCAAGTTCAAACAGCTCTCAGGATCCCAGTACCTGTCCATTGAGTGAGTGAGTAAATCAGTCAGTAAGAGTACAGGCATGGGGGAAAGATGGTGTGAATGGAGGGAGAGAGATTCATCCCCATCTCTAGAGAAAGCACTCGAGGTTTATGTCCTACCAGTGGGAAATCAACTACAGCCTCTCTTCCCGGGGAGGGCAGTGCCAGGCTGCTCTCTGACCATGCATGTCTGCTCAGTGCTGAGCTAAAAGGGAAGAGGCCCTGGGAGAATTCAGTTAGACTTGAAAAGTCAAGTCCATGGAATTAGAAGGATATGAGTCATCAGAATAGTCAGTGGTAATGATGGATAACACGGAGTATTTACTAAGTGCTAGGCTCTGCTGCAAATTATTTACACACATTTACTTTTTAAATTTTTACAAGTGTTCTCTAAGGGAAAGGTTCTTATCATTCCCATTTCACAAATAGGGAAAGTGAGTCATTTGCATGTGAAGTTGCCAAAGGGCATCTAGCCTAAAAAATACTGAGCTCTGACCTGATCCTGATCCGGTAGTCCAAATGCACAATTCTTACACACAGCCCCTCCTTTGTACTGGCTCTCCATGAACATCATCTCAGAACCCAGAAAGAGGCCCCTGATTGTGTTTCCAGCGAGGCGATGGACTTTGCTCCAGGTTGCCTGTGAATCTGTTTTTGTCCTGGGCCATGGCGGTTACCATCCCTCGTCTGCAGACAGGTCAAGGATGGTCCTGGCAGGGATCAGAGGTTCTATCCTTCATTCACAAATATGAATCAAGCTCTTCCATGTGCCAAGCCCTGTGCAAGGTCCTGACTGTCATGGACCTGCTCTCATGGACCTTGCATTCAAGTAGGAAGAGACACAAGCTTAGTGTGCAAGGTAATTCTAGATGGTGCTAAGTGATAAGAAGATAAGAAGTCAGGGCCCAGTGGTGGCCAGGGATGGGGCTGTGCTGCTCAAAACTGGCTTGTCCAAAAGGCCTGTGGGCATAACAGTGCCCAAAATTCTGAAAGGTTTGAGATAAGGAGCCAGCTGGAGGGAATCTGGGTGTGGTACTGCAGGAGAGGAAAGCCAGAGGGGAGCGAGGGGGGGGGCAGGGCCATCACAGAGGCTGAGTGTGGGTTTTGGTTTCAGGTGTGACAGAGGGTTTTGAGTGGGGGAGTGGATGTTCTAGTGGTCTAGAATGCTCTTCTATGTTGAGTAGGAGGGAGTGCAGCACAGAGGGGCCAGGTGAGAGGCTCTCAGGATCGGAGCCCTCCACCATCCGGGAGCTCCCCTTTGTCTCCCCAGCCCTGTCTCCTCCAGGGTTCCACAGACTCCTAACAAGTCATGGCAACAAGAACCTGTCTTCTTCCCTTCATATGATTGTCATTTGTAAAAAACTCAGTCACTGTGCCCCAACTTCAGCCTGTGGGTAACTGATTCTTGTGTTGACTTACAGATCATAAGGCAGCAGTTTCCTCAGCTGACCACCAGAAGACTCGGGACCCGAGGACAGTCAAAGTAAGCACTCACTGCTCTGCCGCCCACAGAAGGGCCTCTCTGGGCCTGGAGCTAGGCCAGACGCCAGGCTGCTCATCCTGACCTCTGTCTGCAGGCCTGTGCCCAGAGGGAACACGGAGGAGCTTTAGGACAGTGGCTCCCCTCTCTCAGGACCACTGGGAGAGAAACCCTTTAGCAGCTTGGAACCCCTTGGGCCCAGCTGTTCGATGGAATCTGATTTTGTGCCACCCTGTCTTAAAGGATATTTTTTGTCAAATAGACTGGACATCATTTCAAGGAGCACCTTGTGGCTTCTTGGACTAACTCCAGATTCCTCGGACTGCTTTTGCTGAGCAAGCTCTGCTCTGATAGGATCTAGCAGGCCAGAGGAGCAATGGGTGGGTACTAACCCCACAGGATGCTCTGGCTGGTCCAAAAGGCCTGTGGTACACCAGGGACGATATCCTTGTGCTAGGTACTGGGGACATTCTGGTGGGCAAGACAGAAAAAAAAAAGAGAACTGGATTTCCAACAAAATGGGGAGGGCTTCCTGGGGAGGTGATGCTTAGGGAAGACCTGAGGAGGCCACCACAGGACACCTGTCTCCCAGGTGTGTCAGAGAGAAGGGGATCTCTACCTGCTCAGAAATCCATATCACAGGACTTCCCTCAAGGATGTTTCAAAAATTGTTGGAAGTTAATAGGTATTCCATGGAAAGGACAGGGGCCCTGGGGGTTTGGCTGACCCTGAGTTAAGCAGCTTTCTTTGTTATGCTAATGTTCATTGGGACTCCACTAGAGGGTGCCTTAGCATGGAGTGAGCAGGTCAGCAGAGTGAGCTATGAAACCCTCAACAATTTTTTTTTTTTAAACAACCATATAGGACTTGTAGGCCTTCTTTCTGAGGGTGTTTCAAAAGCATGCCCATATTGTCACCTTATGCAAAACCCCCAGTCCCCTAACCTGCTTCTGTCACTCCTGGCAGCAAACACGTTCTTATCCTTCAAGGAGGGGTAGGGGGTTTGACTTTGGAAACATTAGGGAAAGCAAATGGATGATCAAACTGGGGAAAACCCCGTTTTGGGTAAAGTTCTGAGAATAATGAGACTAACTTTTTTTGTGTGGCTCAGAAGCTGTCGGGGCAAACTCTAAAGGGACCGCCAGAAAAATTTTGAGCACAGGACATCTTGAAATAAATTCCTAACCATTTTCCAAGGTGATTACTCTAAAGAATAAATTTGTGGTATCTGTTTAAAGTTTTCAACCTTGATGAGCTTATGCAGTACAGTAGTCAAGTTCTTCCATCATTATTTGCTGGTGAACACATTGTGGAAGATACAGAAATGTTGGTTGAAACAGAAGAGTGGACTGATGGATGGATGGAGGGGTGGGTGTCGAATGAATGAAAATGATGATTTTTGTCCAACTGGGGTCTTTAAAGAGTCACTGGCTCCAATAATACATTGTCCCCATTTCCAAGAAGAGTAGAAATAGTAAAGATAGATAGTAAAGTCAGAGAGAAGATGGTCAAAAAGAACAGAAGGTTTCCCATCCTGCATAAACTTGGAGAAAGTTCCTTTCTGTTTTCATGTAAGAACATGTTTTTGTTTTCTTTTTCTTTAACCTGTGGGTTGGCAAATGGGGCAACATCCTCCTTATAAAATTGTATACTCAAGCATATTGTATCCTCTCCAGAAGGATCCTCCCAGGTCTACCTCCACCCTGGCAGCCCCTGGAAAGTCAATGAAAAGCTCTCCCCCAGCAAATCCACCTTGATTGAAGAAACGTGGGGGGGTGGCCAGTGAGGAGTGTTGATGTGCCCTTCAGAACCAAAATAGAAAAGCTGAGAAGGGACCAAGAGCTTTATTGTGGTTGCCAAGTTTAGCAACATACCTGCTGATTAATCAAGAAGTGGTCTGGTCTAGACATACGATAACTATGTGTATAGATAAATACAGACATAGAGAGAGACACAGATGACCTTAAGTTATAAAGGGGAACTTCTTTAAGTGAGGGAGGCTTGTCCTAACTGCCTTCCCACGGAAGGGTGATTCTGGAGCCACCGGAACTAGCCCCTCCCCCAAGGAGTGCCTCTGATGGAAAGGCAGTTACGTGACAGTTGGGCAGTAGAAGACACAGACGGCAGATATCAGCTCAACACAAAGAACTTTCTGATAACTATATCGGCTTAAGATGAACTGGGCCGCCTTTGGAGGGCCCGAGTTCTTCGTCCCAGGAGGCATTCAGATAGAGGCGAGGTGCCCACTCAGCAGAAACATCACAGAATGGTACTAGAAGTAATGGGGTTGGGAAGGGAAGGTTCTGTGTTTAGCTCCTCCCTCCCTGTGAGAACCTTTCTGGTTCATCCAAGTGCCTCTCGGTTCACTATCTTGTGACTGTCACCACATATCCATGGGTAGAAAAAAGTAGTGAATATGTTGTGCAGTGTTTCTGAAAGCAAGGTCCCTGAGGGCCTCAGGCTGGTCTAGCCCGGGACTGTGAAAATCCAGACTTACTAACCTGGAATCTTGGGAGCAGGAGGAGCAGGAGTCTTACTGTTAGTCAAGTTTGAGGATCCCTGGTTTAGTGGTTAAAAGCACTTTATAGAGGTTCAAATCCTGCCTCTCCGACTAATTCACTGGGGGACCTTGGGGTTGTGACTTAAATTCTCTGGACCTTAGTTGCCTAGTCTGTAAAGTAGGGGTAGTAATTGGTTCCAGTCTTCTGGGGACTTAGTAAGATTAAGTAAGTTCATCCCTTAGTACCAGAGATTACCCTGATATGCTTCAGGGTCGTGCTTGTTACAGTGCTGATTCTTGGGCCCTGTTCACAGATGTTCCAAATCAGTAGGTCCCAGGAAGGGGGTCTAAAAATTTCAATTTTTGCTAATCTCCCTAAGAGATCCTGACACATCTCAAAGTTTAAAATATTACTGTGCTGTTTCTGCTAATGTAAAATAATGACTTTGTAGTCAAACAGACCTGTAGTAAAGAACATGTTCTTGTCCCAAATGGCTCTAGGTCCCTGAGCAAATTGCATTGTCTTGTCTTTAGAAAAACAATAATAGTCCTCATTTCATAGGGTTATTTACAAATCAATGTATGTAAAGCACTTTGCAAAGTATTCAGTAGTAGCAGGTATTCATAGATGTGGCTGACATCCAAACAAAGCATAGCTGCCAACCCTTATTGGTTTTGAGGAAAACATGACTATTATTAAGCTCATTTTGAGTTAATAAAAAGTTCTGTTCTTTTTTCGACATTCGATGTCAACTGAAGCATGGGATTTATCTTTTTAAAAAATACAGTTCTGTGAGACTGTCATTTTTTTTTTTTATTAACACAATCATAGGCCAGATGAATTTTTGTTGGAATGCAGTTAGCAGTCATAAACACATCCTGCCATTTGGGTCCCCACAGAGGGGGACACCAAGTGCTGTGCCCCTGGAATCATATGCAGTAGATGTAAGAGATCAAGTACAAATGGAAAAATTTCATCCCCACTCTGCTTTGCAAAGTATTTGACTTAACATTTTCTGTAGGAGGCAATTTTGGTTATTTTTACCTGCCTGATTGATGGCTGGCAACATGGAACTTTGGTTTAATTCTAGTTTTCAAGAGATATCAAGCCTTATAGGAGAGTTAACACTTCCAGCCCTGGGGAGCCACCTTGGCCTTGGGTGAACCCCACCACCAGCACCAATTCAGAAAACCCCAGCTAATTATAGTGCATGCGGGCCCCCCTCTGTCTCTTTGTGGCCCAGGTACCATTACTACGGCATTGCGGTGAAGGAAAGCTCCCAATATTATGATGTGATGTATTCCAAGAAAGGAGCCTCCTGGGTGAGCGAGACGGGCAAGAAAGAAGTGAGCAAACAGACAGTGGCATATTCACCCCGGTCCAAACTTGGAACGTTGCTGCCAGAGTTTCCAAATGTCAAAGATCTAAATCTGCCAGCCAGCCTGCCTGAGGAGAAGGTAACCACACCTGAAGGGGTAGCCGGAGTGGGTGGCTCTCTCTCTCTTACACACACACACACACACACACACACACTTACATTGCAAAACAGTGACTTTAAATAACATAGCAATTTTGTTAGTAATAATGTATCAGTACTAGTTTCTTAGTTGGGACAAGTGTACAGAGTCATGTACAATAAGGACAACTGGGTGTGAGGTCTGTGGGAACTCCCCATATTATTTTTACAACTTTTCTGTAAATCCAAAACCATTCTAAAATTTTAACGTTTACTCTGACCTATCTACTGCCTACCTTTCTCATCCTCTATCTCCACGTCTCTCTCTCATCTTCTCAACTCTATCATCTACCTATCCACCCTCCTACACAACTGTCCCAAAACATTATGCTGTCTCATTTCACAAGGGAAAAGCCCTCTCCTGTGGATTGCTTTTCCACAGAATCAAGCTCTTTTTCCCATGTGCTATGGGGGATTTGATAAAAGCTTATAGACAATAAAGATTTTATGGATAGAGTAAATCAGAAAGTTCTGATCACAGGGTATTTGGGGGCCAGCAACTAGAGAAACTAGCCTGGGGAGGTTTTCTGGGAGCACCACGTCTCTAACATGCCAGGACCCCAACATGCATCTAGCTTCTACTAAGCCTACAGGTCACTCCAGGAGCAGAGATGCAGTGAAGGAAGGGACCCAAGTTCTATTTCCAAGAAGCTTATAGTCTAGCAAGAAGATAGATGCCTGCTTAAGAAAATTTAATTTATATAAAATGCATGTCTATATTATTAAATGAAGAAAAAGAACATATCTATAAAGGACTTTTTAAATCTAAGAACTAGATAAATATTTTTTGTCAAATTTGTTTTTTTGGTCAACAAACTAATTGCACCATGGTAAGGTCCCTAAATGAATGGAAGGGGAGATGATTGTTGTTGTTGTTTTGTTTTGTTTTGTTTTTTACTGAGTAGATTTCAAAAGAATTTCCAAATGTCTTATGGTGATTTTAGCAGAAGTACTTCTTATAAATACACATTGGGTTTTAGTTTTTCAGTAATTTATCCAATGAGGAGAATTTGGTTCAACAAGCCCCACTGAGTTCTATGTGCTGGACACTGTGCTAGGCCCTGGGTCCAGGAGCATGGGTAACATGCCATTTTTATTTTCCTAGAGCCTGCAGACTCAGGGTGGACAATGGGGGCAGTGAGAGGAACCAGGGCTTTCTGTATCTCGGGGTGATGCCCTGATAGAGATGCACACTTCAGTGCCATGTGAGCCCAGAGCAGGGGGTTGGGGCCCGAGCACACCACCTAGGGAAACCAGTCCCTCCAACAGGGAACGAATGAACTTAAACCCTGAAATTCCAAGGGCAGCCACGATGTGTATTAATGTCTGCCTTTGTTGTTGATCCTCCACCCGCCCTGCAGGTTTCTACCTTTATTATGATGTACAGAACACACTGTCAGAGAATACTGGACACTGTAATAAGAGCCAACTTTGATGAGGTAGGTCAACAAGTGTTGAGCTGTGAATACTCTGTATTAAAATATTATACTTGACACTAGCTCCTACTTCATGAGCTTCTGCCAGATGCTGGGCCTGGTGTCTAGAAGCATTTGACCCCCATTGGCTCCCCTAGTCCTCACAGGGACCCTACAAAGCAGATGCTATTATTATTCCCATTTTACAGAGCTTATATGTGCATAGCAGGTGACATGGGTTTTCCTTGATTTAACTAGTGAACCATGTCCTGCCATATTGGCACACTGGGAAGACCATTTTGCCTGAATCTCAGTATACCCAGAATTACAGATTCTGAAAAATAAGAAAAGAGTTCTTATACTTTGGATTTAGCCTTTTCCTGAGGCCATCTACTTTGCTGGCCATCTACATTTTATTTTAGTTATTTATTTATTTTTTTAATATTTATTTTTTGGTTTCTGGTGGACACAACATCTTTGTTTGTATGTGGTGCTGAGGATCCAACCGGGGCCGCACGCATGCCAGGAGAGCGTGCTACCGCTTGAGCCACATCCCCAGCCAGCCATCTACATTTTAGTTGCTGGTTACCTCTAAAGGTCTGATCCACATTCCCATCAAATCCTGCCTATAGGGCCATCTTTAAACACAAAAATGTAAGCAGTCCATTTCATTTTTACAATTAAATAAAAAATAGAGAGGAGGAAGTGGAAAGGATGGAGGCACCTATTATATAACCACATCGACAATAAAATCCTGATGCCTAAAATGCCATCCCAAAAAGCCTTCCAGAGGGATGGCAAGAAACCACAAATTTTACCCTCTTAGCTGGAGCCCTTGCTGTTTGAAGAAATACATTTCAGGCAAAAAGAGCAATAACATAACCCTAGAATTGGATATAAACATTTAATTTGAGGGAAGATAATGTAGGAGTGAAAAAAGCTGTAAAAATCAGTAGTTATTGGTAGAAAATACGTTGGAGATTCCTTTTGTGTTTTGTGGGATGGGGAGTCCTATGGAGGAGGGATGTGAAGATGGTGTAAGGTACACAGGCTCTTTGCTCGTATTTTCCTGCCTTTCCACAGCTGTGCCTCAAGGTAGCAGGTGTTTATTGAGCACTCATACTCACTGTTACCCGACTCAGAGACACAGCTCCGAAAAACAGAAGTGTTTGTTGGTAGAGAAGTACTCATCTTCCTCCTCTTGGCTAGATTCCTAAAATGTCCTTTAAAATCTCCAAATTACTTGAGCGACCATTTTGGTGGAATTTTTTTGAGAAAGAAAAATGGCTGCTTTCTCTTAAACTGTGGTTTGGCTATGTCTTATGTTCCACAGATCACTGAGATCCGGGCAAATGATGAATCATGATTGGTTAAGACAATGCTTTGCTGTACAACAAATAACCCTCAATCTGAACTGATTGGAAATTTGTTCCTCATGTCAAATCCAATGTGAATGATCTCAGTTGTAAGGCTGTTTTCTGGGGGTGGTTTAGGAACCGAGGTTTCTTCCATCTTATGGCTATAGCCCATCCCAGAGCCTTAGAGTTCTATTATTCAGCTGATGAGAGAGGGGAAAAAAAAAACTATAGGAAAGGTATAATACTCCCTTATCAACTCAAAAACAAAACACATTACCATTACTGTTGTGTGATTGGCAAGAGCTGGTCCCATGATCCCATCTTGACACACCTGGGGATGGGAGGCAGGGTGACTCATCTCTGGGCAGCAGTTTACACAATATGGAAAAAAGACTCCAACCTATAATGGATAGCTGTCCCTCCACAGTCCTCTCTCATGTTCCCAAGCAGCTTTATTTAACTCAAAACTCACTCTCAGCATCTCATTTCACTTCCATTCCCCTAATTCCAACCCTTACTGAGCACCCAGTGTTGCTATACAAACCTTTAGAGAGATGTGCGAGACACAGCCTAGAGAGCATCAAGGCATGCAAGCTAGCTGTCAGGATGCAGGACATGCAGTGAGTGGTCCAGTGAGTGGCCCTACAGGAAAAGCACCACACTCGGAGTCCCAGGCTTGGCTAAAAAACCTGGCTCTGCCTTAAAAGCCTCAGTTCCTGTCTTAGAAATGAAGATAAAAATAGCATGACCAGTTAAAAACTCTTTATGAACTGTGAATGGTCATAGAAATGCTTATTAGATGCAACCCCCCAAAATTGAGAGACTCGCCCTTTGTCACCTGACACCTTTAGTCTGAAGTCCATTCCGCTCCCCTGGCAGGGATATTGGCTGATCAAGACATGATTCATTGTACGCAACCACAAAAGTGGAGGAGGAGGGGGTTACTTTACCTTTGAGGAACACAACTTTCTCCTTCAATGTAGAAAAGTCAGTGGCAAATGGACTCTGGGTGTCTCTGGCACACCTTGGCCTTATTTTTGTTTGAATCTTCAAAATCTTTGATATTGATCAAGATTACAACTTAGTACTACAATCCTAAATTGTCTTATTTGTTTGCTTGCTTATTGTTTGCTTCTTCTACCACATCATAAGCCCTGAGGGCACAAAACTTGCCTGTTTTCCTTCGGTAATGGCCAGGCACACTCTCAGGACATATTTTTTGGGGTGCCTGAGGGAGTAGATTGGTGGATGGATGGGTGGGCGGGCGAGTGGATATAAAAGATGAAAGAACATAAATTTGTATGAAGGGGACTCCCTGTAAAGTCTTCTCCAGACAGTATTGCACAGCGAGCTGTAACATTCCCACAGCGCTGTGTTGAGCCCACCACTCAAATCCACCATTTATTTATTAGCCTGTGGCCATGAGCAAAGTAATTACCCTGAGTCTCAACGTCTGTTGTTGAAAAAAATGGAGATAATAATTATACCTACCTCATAGTAAAATACATGGGATATATATGAAATTGTATGTATAAGGAGTCTTATTTTGTGCCAGAACATAATAAATGGTAGGTATTTAGGGTGGTTATTACTTTCATGAGATCTTTTCAATCCTGTGGCAACTAAGTGCCCCAGTTACCAGCCTTCAGATGTGTCTCTGCAAGCAGCCAATGTGTAAGCAATAAACTAAACATGGACCTGGAATAGAAATAGAAAATTTGCTTAGGTATTCTTAAGAAAATCTCCTGATACTTTTTTGGATGAAGGGAAAAAGAGCTGAGAATTTAGGAGCTTGAAACAGATAACCCAGAAATTTTACATTAAATAATCTTTTTCAATTATTCCCTTTCACTAATAGTGCTTGCAAGGAATTTGGAGAACCTATCAGAATTAGGTTCTTATTAGAACCTAATAAGAACTTGTCTTATTAGACATATACTTCATGTGTTCAATGCCTACAATGCCAGGCATTTTATGTAACATTATTAATGATCATTTTCTCCACATTAGAAAAGCTGCTATCTCCTATATGTCCTGAGCACAGATAATGAACTTAAATGCACACGGCCAAATTTGAGCTCTTAATTTCCTGCCCCAAATCTGTTTTCCCCAAATTTTAGATCCTCACCACCCTCCATCAGCTGCAGCTGCTGAAGCCATAAGCCCCGATTCTTGCCTGTCCCTCCCCTTGCTCTCCAGTCTGCCAGGAGGTCAGGTCCTGTCTCTCTCCTGAAGAGAACACTGTGTCTGTCCATGTCATGCCTTACCTCTAGGTCTTAGTTCTTGAGCTTTATACTCTTTTTTTCCTCCTTCCTCTTCCTTCTCACCCGGAGGAACCAGAACACTGATCAATAATAAATGGCCTAAATCAGATAGGGAGGGAGGTCTCAATGGGATGACAGCCTTCCTACAAAACCATCAGGAAACTGGGGAGTCATCAGGGCTCCCCATGTAGTCTGAACCAGTTTGAAACAGACAGATGCCTGCTAAAGACACTGGTTTCCCACAGATTTGTTTTACTCTACACAACAGATGATCTTTTCCAGACTCTTTGCTAGAAACTGACTGCATATATGGAGACAGATATAGAGATATAGATAGATATAGATAGATAGGGCTACATTGCAAGGGGAGCCAAGTAAGGCAGATGCATTTAGAATCTACCAACTCTTAGGGATCAACCAAACAGAGCTTCTTACTCAGAGTGGGAGGAGCAGGCATGAGCTGGGAGCAGGACAGAGGAGGGTCCTTTGGAGGGTGAGTACCTTGTCCAAGATGGTGGCCATCTTCAGCCCCAGGCTGGGCCAATGGTCAGCCATCAGATATCTCAAATAATAGAATAAGAACCTTGAGAGGTGAGCAAAGCCACCATGGGGAATCCTGGCTTGGTGACACTCAGAGACTGAAGGCAGGGGTACCCTGAACACTTGGGAAAGTGTACACTGATTTCATGGGCTTGGTAGTGGCGGTGCCTCTGTTAATGTAAACAACAGCAATAATAGCAGCTAACCTTTACTAAACACCTATGCTGTATGAAGCCTGTAATAAGTACTTTATATGAATCTTTGCCAAACCTATGTAGTAAATACCACTAGTGTCCTCATTGCACAGATAAGGAAACTGATGCTTAGGGATATTATACCCCTAGTTGTTAGTGGAGCCAGGATTCGAACCCTGTAAGTCATTCTTTGCTCATCCAGATTTTGTTTTAATTTTCTATCTGGCTGAAAACTTGGCAATATTTTAATTGTCATGGAATAAATCAGGCTATAACTTAAGGCTTACAACTTAAACATCTGACTTCATTCATTGCTTTGGTCATGCTTTTGGAAATGAGCATTTTCTCCCAGGAAGTCAGAGGGGTCTTTCCTTTCCCCCAGCTCCTTATCCAGAGCTTACACGGGGAAATTCAGTCAGGCTGTGGGTAGCGGGAAAGTCTGTCCACAGGAGGCCGTGCTCAGACCTCTGGGCTGGAGTCAAGCAGAGTCCCCCTCTCCCTGGTGAGAAGAAAGCAAGACCCTCCTCCTAGAAGAGGCCAAAAGGATGCTGTAGGATTCCAGGATAAAAGTTTGGGAAGTGGACAGCAGCCCGGGGAGAGACATGGCCTTAGAAATAGGGTATAAGCCCAGTTACCACAAATAACAACAAATCATCCAGGGAGACGGATTGGTGGAAGGACTGAGACAGAGGCTTAGTGACTCTGGGTGTGGGAGTAAAGCTTCTCAGCTATAGTATCACCATATTACAAGAGAGGAGCTATGCAGAACACCTGGCACAGAGGAGGCACTCAGTAAGGAAGGCTGATGGCAAGAACACCAGCCCCAAAGTACTGAAGTAGCTCCCACATTGATCAGGATTGATTTGGGGAAACAGGAACATGTAAAATGCTACATGTGGGGTTCAAGACTGTCCATCTGAGGGGGAAAAAGGATACATGTGGTCCAGAAACCAAGTTGGGCCCATTCGAATTTTAAAAATTCAGAATTCTTTGTTCCCCAACTTTAGGATGGACTGCTCCTCAATGTCAACTAAATCCTGGATACTTGGGGGGTATTTGTTACACACATGAGTTCACCATGGTCCATTTCCCTCCACTTCCCTTACCTTATCTCCACCCCTGACCCCCTATTCTATCCTGTTTCTGAGCTCACATGTTGAAAGATGTTGGTGGGGGAGCACCAAGGGGTTCTCGCTTTGGACATACACTCCACCATCTGTCCACCAACACAAGGCTTGAACTCCTGCTATGGTCACAATAATCAGAATTCCATTTTGAGTGCCTGCTGTATTCCTGCTCAGTGCTAATGGTCTAGGGAATAACGTGAAAAAAGCTGATAAGCATGCTTCATGGCCCATGTAGCTTTCTGCCCAGATGTCACCACCTGCCATTCCATCTGGGCATCAACTGTCTGGGCTCTTTGGGAAAAGGAAGATATGGGATGTGAAAAGTCCCTGCACTTGACCTTGTTTTGGGCGCATGGATTTGAATTGTGCATGTGGCCCTTACTCTCTTCCCTTTGGCTACACTCCCAGTACCTGCAACTCCCACATCTTTCCCTCCCCCCCCTCCCCCCTGAAGCAGTGGTCTCAAGAATAAGGAGTATTCATGATGTGACCTTTTTAAAACCAATACCCCACCCTCCCTTCCTTAAACACTTCTCAGACATTGAAAAGCATTAGAAGGTCCAAAGGGCCAGTGGGTTAATGTGCTTCCCTCTTCGGGGCAGAGGAGACCTCAGGCTGTCTGTCCAGTAGTGCAGATGCCACACACATGGGCAGGGATGGCCTGGGGCGGGAGGGGCTCCCTACATCACACCAGGCTGCTGCAGGGGAGGTAGATGACAGCGCTGCAGACTGGGCTGCCTTGGCAGAGTCCCAGGGCTCTCCCAGACAGCCCCATCTAAACCCATGGTTTTCTCTCTGGGTCGATACAGGTTCAAAGTTTCCTTCTGCACTTTTGGCAAGGAATGCCACCCCACATGCTGCCCGTGCTGGGCTCCTCCACGGTGGTGAACATTGTCGGCGTGTGCGACTCCATCCTCTACAAAGCTATCTCCGGGGTGCTGATGCCCACTGTGCTGCAGGCGTTACCCGACAGGTGGGCACGCGTGTTCTCGTCTCCCCTTGTGGAGGATCCCTGGCACTGATTACTCCTGCTTCTCTTTTATTGATTAAAATCATGTACTGTCCCCTGGCAAGATCATTAACACTGAACTTTTGAAAATTAAAGTTCATATTTTTGAACATAATGTTTATATTTGAACCATTTGTGTGGTTCAGAATTCCAAAGGTAAGAGTTTGGTATACAGTGAAAAGTCTCTCCCCTGCCTCCTCCTGTTCCCAGACAACCCCATCACTCCCTAGAGCATCAAAGCCAATCATCATCTTGGGGGATCCATCCTAACCTGCTATGCTCATGTAACCAACGCATGCTATATTTTTCTTTTTTGGTAACACTGCACAGACTGTTGCGTGCCTTGTTATAAAACAAAATAACCTCAGCTTGGAAAGTATGCTGGACAGCTTACAGGGGCCCCATAGATTCATTACCCATCACACTCCATGCTGCCCTCTGCCTGGGGTGCTGACCACTTGGACTGCCCCATGGGCTCCTCTCAGGGAGGGAAGGACAAAGAAGTCAGGAGATTCTTTGGCCCTCTCCCCGTGAGGTTGCCTCTACTGGCCATGTCCTTCCCCAGAACTTTACTCCCTTTCAGGCAGTCTCTCTTCCACGTCATCTTTTGGACCCAGGGGTTGGTGAGAACCCAGCTGCTCCTTGCTCCAGGTTGCAAGAGTCCCCCTATACCTGTCCACACCTCTAGGACTTGTCTCTTGTAAATAAGTCCTCCCATTTTGAGGGGCATCTGTTTCTTGTTGGGACTGTTTCAGAGAGAATTATTCCACATCAGTTTATAAAGTGCTTTTTTTCTTTTCTGCAACTGTACATGCTTCCGCCATATTGAATTTAATTGGTTCTCTAGATGTTTCCAGTCTCATAGACCACAGGCAATGTTGTGAGGAATGACATTGTACCTACCTTCTTTTCACAGTGGAGTGTTTTTATTTCCAGTAGATGCTGTAATAAAGTACCTCAAGCTGAGTGGTTTAAAACAACATGGGGCTGGGGATGTGGCTCAAGTGGTAGCACGCTCGTCTGGCATGCGTGCGGCCCGGGTTCGATCCTCAGCACCACATACCAACAAAGATGTTGTGTCTGCCAATAACTAAAAAAATAAATAAATAAATAAATGTTTAAAAAAAAAAAAAAAATAAAAAAAAAAATAAAACAACATAAATGTATTCTATTCATTTTGTCTCTGCAGAGACACTTGTCACTGGATTTAGGGCCCAATGGCTTAATCTGGACTGATATCAACTGGAAAGCCTTAAATAAATTGCATCTGCAAAGGCCTTTTCCAAATAAGTTCACCTTCACTGGTTCTGGGTGGACATGTATTTGGGAGCCATTATTCATTTCTCTGCGTGGGGTATATATTCCTAGAGGGCCAAGTTCCTGGTTCAAAGGACATGTGACTGATACTTTTCTTAGTGAAGTTTTGATTTTCATTTCTCTTGAGTATCTCTTCTTATCTATGAGCTATTTATATTTTCTTTCCTGTGAACGCTGGTCTTATCTACTTCCTATTTTGTGACAGATGTTTTTTATATTGATTTAGGAGCTCTTTATTTATTATGGATGTTAACCACTTATATGTGATAAAGAATCCCAAATAGTCCCACCTTGTGCCATATGAAAAAATATATTTATGTTTATATTATTTTGAGTTTATGGGTTGTTTTTATAGTATCTGGATTTTGTGTCATAGTTTAAAAAGTCTTTCCTGCTCCATTTGTGAAATAATTTCTCCATGGCCTGTCTCAATCCTTTTATGGTTTAATGTTTTCTTTTTCTTTCTTTTTTGCTCAATTTAGAATGCATCCTGGTATAAGATATGAAATCCCAAGTTCACATTTTTTCTGTAGCTCTCTCCATTAATTATTCAGATTTTTTTCTTTACTTACTTGAGATGCTTCCTTTATCATATAGTAAATTTTGTATGTACTTGGGGCTATTTCTAAACCTCTTATCCTATATTACTGATATTTCTATCCATGTTCCAGGATCACTTGTTTTAAGTTCTGTACTTTTAAAAACATATTATAAATCTAGTACGGCTAGCTCCTCATCTTACTTTCTTTTTTGAGAATTTTCCTGTTACGGTCACATTTTATTTTCCAGTACGAGCTGTTTTAGCGTTGGCTTATTGATTTAAATATACACTACTTATCTACATACATACAATAAGCACATATACACTGTGTATACACACAGGAGATTGTACTACATGTGTAAATCAGTTTAGGGAGATTTTTATCTTTGTGAAACTGAAAACTTCTAACTTAGTCACAGTTTACTTTTCCATTTATTGTGACCTCCTTTTGTGGCCCTCGGGAATGTCGTAAATATTTTTCATATAAATATCCTATATTTCCAAACAGATTTATTCTTAGCTATGTCATATTTTTGTTGCTTTTTCTTTTTTCCAATACTGGAGATTGAACCCAGGGACACTCTACCACTGAACTATATACCTATCCCTTTTTATTCTATTTTATCTTGAGACAGGGCCTTGCCAAGCCGCCCACACTGGCCTGGAACTTGGAATCCTCTTGCCTCAGCCTCCTGAGTCACGGAGATCATAGGCATGTGCCAGAGTGTCTGGCATTGGTACTATTGTTATTACAATCTTTTCCTTCATGTCTCGTGTGACTAGTGGTTTTTTACATATTTTTAAAACATATTTATATGTGAAAGCTATTGATAGCTGTATATTTGGCCTAACCAAACTAAATTATCTTACCGTTGCATACCTTTTTAAAAAATTCTCTTGGATTTTTCAGGTTTCAAATCATATTATCTACAAATAAAGACAATTTTATATCTGTCTTTCTAATTTTTATACCCCTTATTTATTTCCCTTGTCTAATTATGTTGGCTTCTACCTCAAGAACATGTTGAAGTCCTTGACTTCAATGACAGTACATCTAGTATTTCTCCACTCAGCACAAAGTTGATTTGACAATTGACAAATTTTAGCACTTTAAAAAATTAGCATTTTAATTCATTAAAAATTTCTATGAAGGACAGTTGTTATCTATTATCCAATGCTTTCTCATCATCTACAGAGATGATCATACTGTCCATTTCTCAATATGAAACCATTCTTGCATTCCTACAAAACCAGACCTACTTAGTCATAGCATTTTATTGTTTTTAAGAGGCACTGCAGGATTTAATTTGCTAATGTTTTATTTGAGTCTTATTCATCAAAAGACCTAGGTGAGATTGATTTGCAGTTTTTGTTGGGTATTTAATCTTTGTCAGATGTTGCTATAAATGTTACACTTATTTCATAAAAGGAATCATAAAAGAAGCTTCCCTGTTTTTTCCCTAAGTTCTAAACAGTTTACAAAGTGTTGTAATTATTTGCACTTGAAGAATATATTGAATTAATTCTCCTTTGAAAGCATCTATGCCTGATGTTTTATGGTGGCAGATCTTTAACTTTTTTCTGCCTTTTCTTTGGAAACTGGTCAGTTTAGATTTTCTATCTTCTCTAGGTTTTGGCAAATTTTCCTAGAAAATTTTCCATTTTTTTCCAGATGTTTAAATTTATTTGCTTATCACTGAACCAAATGGGCTTGTATTTGTATGCTGATTGACTTTCTGCTTTATTATGTTTTCTTTTAGTTTCTGAAGTTGTACCTTCTGCCTTTTTTTTTTGTTTGTTATTTGTGTAAGTTTTTGTCAAGAAATAAACTCTAGGTCTTTTATTGGTTCTATTATTTTTTTCTGTTTTCTCATATATTAATTTCTCCTTTATTTTATTAACTTATTTCTTTTACTTTCCTTAAGTTCACTGTTATTCATTTATTCAACAAATATTTATTGAGTTCCACCTATGTGTTTGGTGCTTGGGTTTTGTAAAAAAACAACAGAACTAACCCAAAAATAGATACTAGATTTGTTTATTTTCTTTCATTCCTGATTATTAATGAGTATTTCAGGCTTAGATTTTTCTTTGAGCAATATCTTAGTTATAGCTCCTAGGTTTTGGTGTGTAATATTTTAATATTACTATTTTCTAGGCACTTTAAAATCTCATGTTTTTATCAAGAATTTAAAAGGGTATTCTAAAATATCAAAGTGCTGAGGGCTATTGTTTTCTGGTTATATGATTCATAATCATCTTTTTTATTACTTTTTAATTAGAGACAATTGCCCAAACTATTTCTTCTTGGGACTTTATTTAGATTTTTTTTTTATTGTCTAATATATGACTGGATTTAGTGAGTGTTCCACTGATACTTAAGAAGAAGAAACTTAGCTTTTTCTTTTTCTTTTCTTTTCCTGTGGTGCTGGGGAGTGAACCCAAGACACATGCTAGGCAAGCAGTCTATAACCCCAGGCCCAGAAATTCAAGTTTCTAAGGTACAAAATATATATATTTAAAACATGCAGAAAAGAAGAGTTTAATGTGCACCCACATCCAACATCAATAAGATTTAACAACTTCCTTTTTTGCCACATTTTGGATCAATTTTATTGTCACTAAGTTATTCTGCTGTATCAGTGTCTTTTGTCTTAGATCTGTCATGTACTCCGAAAGGTAAGACTTATGAACATGTGTCAACCAGTTTTGCTATATGCCTCCTATAATTGTTGTTCATTTAACTTGAATTTAAATGGTATACATTCATTACCATTCGTCACTACTTTTACTCTATGTGATCAAAATTAAAATAATTCCTTCACTTTAAAAAAAAAATCCCTCATTTTCTTTAATCCATCCCTCTCCCCACTGCCAGCCTCTAGTAATCACTCTTCAACTTTCTGTCTCTATAGTTTTGCCTTTTCCAAAAATTTGTATAAATGGAGTCATACAGTAGCCTTTGAGTCTGACTTCTCTCACTTAGCATAGCCCATGTTGTGTGTGTCAGCAATTTGTTCTTTTTAAGGGCTCACTAGTATTCCACAGCATGGATGTACTACCGTGTTTCCATTCACCAGTTGAAGGGCATTTAAGTTGATTCTAGTTTTTCAAGACTCTAAATATACAAGTATCATAATATGATACAGATTTTTGTGAAAGCTTTCATTTCCTTTGCCAAGGCGTGTAATGAATATATATTTGACATTCTCGGAACTCGCCACTGTTTTCCAAAGCAATGTTAGTGGTCCCTGTTGCTCAATGTCCTCAACAGCACTTGGTGTTATTGGGATTTTGTTTGTTTTAGCTATCCTAAAAGTTGTGTAGCATCTGATTGTGATTAATTTTGCATTATCTCAGTGACTAAGGATATTGAACAGCTTTTCACATTCTTTTTTTGGGGGGTGGGTGGGTACTGGGGACTGAACTCAGGGGCACTTGACCACTGAGCCACACCCCCAGCCCTATTCTGTATTTCATTTAGAGACAGGGACTCCCTGAGCTGCTTAGTGCCTCGCTTTTGCTAAGGCTGGCTTTGAGCTCATGTCCTCCTGCCTCAGGCTCCTGAGCCACTGGGATTACAGAAGTGCACCACCGTGCCCCGCAGCTTTTTATATTCTTATTCGCCATCCATGTGTCTACTTTTGGTGAAATATCTGTTCAAATCTTTTGCCTATTTGTTATTGGGTTGTTGTTTTATTTTATTCAGTTCTTTATATATTCTCGATATAATTCTTTAGCAGACATGTGTTATGAAAATATTTTCCCCTAATCTTTGATTTTTTATTTTATTATCATTTGATAAACAGAACTTTTAAATGAATTTTGATTTATCAAAAATAATTTTGCCAGGCTCAGTGGTACACGCCTGTAATCCCAGCAGCTCAGGAGACTGAGGCAGGAGGTTCATGAGTTCAAAGGCAGCCTCAGCAAAAGTGAGGCACTAAGCAACTCAGTGAGACTCTGTCTCTAAATTAAAATATAAAATAGGGCTGGGATATAACTCAGTGGTCAAGTGCCCCCCTGAGTTTAATCTCTGGTACAAAAAAAAATATTGATTTCACTTTCAGCATTGTCTAATAACTCTTTGCCAAGAAAAGTCACAATAATTTTCTCCCTAGAAGTTTTTTGTTTTTGTTTTTATTTTGAGACAGGGCCATGATTCATCATGTTGCCCAGACTGGTCTAGTACTCCTGGGCTCTAGTGATCCCCTCTCCGTAGCTAGGCTGAGTAATAGATGGGGTTACAAGCATGCACCACTCATTTCCATCTTGATTCATTTTTTAGTTTTATCTATGATGTGAAGTGTAAGGGGTCAAGGTTTGATTCAATTTTGGTTTTTTGCAGATGAAGATCCAAATATGTCAGCACCATTTGTCTATGAGTACTATTTGTTTATAAGGTTAATAGAAAATTCTGTTTTCTATTAAGTAGTTTTTTCTATTGAATTGATTTGTAGCTTTGTGGAGAATTAATTTGCCATATATTTCTGGGTTCATTTCTGAACTCTCAGTTCTGTTTCATTTGTTTATTTGCTCCTCCTTTCACCAATACCACATTGGCTTGATTACTATAGTTTTATAGTAAGTCTTAAAGTAGTGAGACTTTGTTACTCACTGTCAAAATTGATCCTATGCTTTGGCATATTAATTTTGTAGAATCTTGAGAAATCTTGTGGGATTCTGATTGAGAATTCTGTAGAAAAATTTTGAAATAATTGACATCTTATTGACATTGAATCTTCCAATCCATGAGCATGGTATATACCTCCATATTATTCAAGTCCTCTCTGTTTCCTTCATTGGTGTTTTATAGTGCTTTGGCATGTAGATCTTGCTCGTGTTTTGATAAATTTGTATCTAAGTAGTTCATGCTTTGGGTGCTATTGTAAATCACACTTTTTTAAAAGTTCAGTTTCTAACTGTTTATTGCTAGTTTACAGAAACTGTATTTTTGTGTGTTGATTCTGTCATGAGATCTTATTAAATTTACTTATTCTAATATCTCTTTTTGTAGATTATTTGGAATTGTATGAGTATAAATGTGTAATGTAGGATCATAGATCATTTTGTTTGTTTTTTAGTGTCAGGGACTAAACCCAGGGGTTCTTAACCACTGAGCAACATCCCTTGCCCTTTTTATTTTTAATTTTAAGACAAGGTCTCATTAAGTTGCTTAGGATCTCTGTAAGCTGCTGAGGTTGGCTTTGAATTTATAATCCTCTTGCCTTAGTCCCCCAAGGTACTGGGATTACAAATATGCACCACTATGCCCAGCAAGACCATTTTGTTTCTTGATTTACAATCTGTATAACCTTTCTCTTCTTTGTGTTATTACAATGGTTGGGTCCTCTAGGCAAGAGTTGACATCTTTGCATTTTCTGTGATTTTAGGGGTAAAGTATTCATCGTTCACTATAAAATATGATGCTAGGTATAGGGGTTTACAGATGCCCTTTATCGCATCGAGAAAGTTCCCTTCCATTCCTAGTGTGTTGAGAATTTATCATGAAAGGATTTTGAATTTTGTTAGTTTTTTTTTTTTTTTTTGGTTCAAGATCATCATATGGTTTTTCTTCTTTAGCCTACTAATGTGGCAGATTTTACTATGTTTTATTTCCAAATATTGTAGCAGCCTTTCTTCCCCAGGATAAATCTAATTGGTCATGATTTATAGATGATACATTGCTAGATCTGAATTTTGCTAATAAATTATTGAGTATTTTATATCTAAGTTCATGAAAGTTGTTCATCTTCAAATTTCTTTTCTTTTAATTCTTTTCTCTGATTTGGGTGGATTGATTTTCCAGGCTTCATGAAATGATCTGAAAAATATTCCCTTCTTTTTTTCTGGAAGCGTCAGTGTAGAATTTCACCTAGAATTTTAAATTTTTGAGCTTAAAGTTGTTATTTCTTTATTATCCTTTTTAAAACTGTAGGATCTGTCCCCTTTCTCATTCCTAATGTCTCCTTTCCTTTTTCTTTTTTTTTAATCTTTATTCTTTTAGTTACAGGTGATGCAATATCTTTATTTTATTTTTATGTGGTGCTGAGAATCAAACCCAGTGCCTCATGCATGGAAGGCGAGCGTTCTACCTCTGAGCCCCAGCCCCAGCCCTCCTTTCCTTTTTCTTGATCAGTATACCTAGAGATTTATCAATGTTATAAACAGATCTTCTCAAAAAAAAAAAAAAAAAAAAAAGGGTCAAAATCAGCTTTTGGTTGTAAGAAAATCATAAATTTTTAAAAGAACTGATTTCA
>NW_025999853.1:5836955-5859608 GCF_001458135.2 Marmota marmota marmota | reverse complement strand
AAAAAAAAAAAAAAAAAAAAAAAAAAAAAAAAAAAAAAAAAAGCACAGCTTTTGGTTTCTCTGGTTTTTTAAAGTCTGTCTATTTTCAATTCTGTTGTATTTTTAATTGATTTAGGATTTGTTTTGCTCCTCTTTTTTCATGTCTTTAAGTGAAAGCTTATGTCATTGATTACAAATATTTCTGCTTTTCTATAAAATCATCAAATGATGTAATTAGTCTTTGTTTAGAGACATCCCACGAGTTTTGATATGTTGTAGTTTCAATTTAATTCAGTTAAAAATATTTTCTGCTTTCCTGTGGCTTTTTCTTTGACCTATGTGTTATTTAGAAGTGAATGTTCGACTTCTAAATATTTAGAAATTGTTCAGGTATCTTTCTGTTATTGAGTTGCAGTTTAATTTCCCTGTGGTTAGATTACATATATAATATATCAATATTAATTATTGATATATAATATGTGATATATCAATACTTTGATATTTAGTGAAGCTTGTTTTATCTCCAGAAATGTGGTCTATATTGATTTTTTTTTCCATGCATACTTGAAACGGCTGCATACTCTGCTGTTATTTGGTGAAGTGTTCTATAAATTATCAACTAAGTCAAGTTAATTGATAATGTTTAGTTTTTCTTTGTTTTTAATGACTTTCTATACATTTGTTCTGTTGAAGGCATCTCCAACTTTACTTTGGGATTTGTCATTTCTATCCATTTTTGCATCATGTATTTTAAAGTTGATTTTGAAGCTTTACTGTTACATATATACAAGTTGGGATGTAATGCCTTCTTGACAAACAGACTCCTTTTCATAAATGTAATGTCTGTTTTTATCCCTGGCAATAGTTCTTCCAAAGAAGTCCACTTTGATAGTAGCATAGATGCTCTAGTTTTTTTAAAAAATTAATGTTTGCATGACATCTTTTCCCACCCTATTCCTCTGTCACTGTCTCTCATATTTGTAATAAATTTCTTAATCAGCATAGACTGAGGTCTTGCCTTTAAAAAAAATCCAATCTGACAACTTCCCTTTCTAGCTGCTCTATCTAGACCTATACATTTAGTGTCATAATATAATATGGATGGAGTCTTCCATCTTGCTAATTGTTTTCTATTAACTTCATTGGATTTTGTTCTTTTTTCCCCCTCTTTTTGTGTCTGGTTTAGGGTTAATTTTGTTTTGTTTTTAATATCTATTTTTTAATTGTAGTTGAATACAATATATTTATTTCATTTATTTGTCTTTATGTGGTGCTGAGGATCGAACCCAGGGCCTCGCCTGTACTAGGTGAGTGCTCTACCACTGAGCCACAACCCCAGCCCAGGATTAATTCTGTTTTATCAGTCTGTTTATCTCCATGGTTTGTTTGTTACTTATACTTTTTAAAAATTTGATCTGATTAGTTATACATGACAGAAGAATACATTTTGATACATCATACATGAGTGGAGTATAACTTCTCATTATCTGGCTGTACAGGATATAGAATTACACCTAAGCATGTAGGGTGATGATGTTCATTTTATTCTGCTATCATTCCTATGCATATACCCCCTCCGCTCCCTTCATCCTCCTTTGTAAAATCCAAAGTACCTCTATTCTTCCCTAGTGCCCCCTCCTTATTGTGGATTAGGAATTATTTGCATATCAGAGAAATTTGGCCTTTAGTTCTTTGGGATTGGCTTATATCGCTTAGCACGATATTCTCGAGTTCCATCCATTTATCAGCAAATACCATAATTTCATTCTTCTTTATGGCTGAGTAATATTCCATTGTGTATATACACCACAATTTCTTTATCCATTCATCTGTTGAAGGGCATCTATATTGGTTCCATAGTTTAGCTGTTCCGAAGTTCACTGGGTTTGGGCCTTGTTGTTGCTATGGTTACCTTCAGGGTGCCACCAGCTTCTAATTTCTCTGGGGCGCCTTCACTTAGGTTGGAAGTTGTTTCTTAGGCTTTTCATTTCCTCAGTGTTCCTGCCGCAGGGCCTCTCCTATGTTACTCTATTGAGACTTGGTGCTTCTGTTAGCCAGTTTGGAGCTGAGGAGAGCAGTGGGATTCTCTTTTGCTTGGACTGTCTCAGTCTGAAGCAAGCCCCGTGGTTCTGGGGCCTCACAGTTCCAGGCTACATGGTTGTGACTTGAGCTCTCTGATGAGTTAAAATTTTGAGTTTGTAGATTGTCCTGCCTTTTCTTATTATGGTAGGAATGATGCTTTTTCCATCAAATGGAACCAGATACACCAATAGGCTCACAAAAGTCACCTGCAGGTGAGATCATAGCCAAATTTTATTCTCAGCCTTTTCTGCATTATTCAACAGTTCTATGTGAAGACAGAATTTCAACTTTCTAATCATATTTATGTATAAACGTGTGTCACTTAGGCTTTGTGTTGTTGAATTCATTCTTGTGTGTTGATAAAGTGAACTGGATAATAGCTAAATCTCTGTTTTCACTTTGGATCACAAATGTACCTTCTGAGTGATTGGTAAGACATACAATTATAAGAAAATTTCACGTGCTTCTAATATTTCATTGCAGGTGCTATGTACACACATATTACATAGTTAAATATTATTACCACTGATTTTTCCCCCGTACCAGGAATTGAACCCAGAGGTGCTTAACCACTGAACCGCATCCCTAGCCCTTTTTATATTTTATTTTGAGACAGAGTCTTGCTAAGTTGCTTAGGGCTTCATTAAATCGCTGAGGTTGGCTTTGAACTCTAGATCCTCCTGCCTCAGCCTCCTGAGTGCTGGAATTAGACATGTGCCACTGCACCTGGCACTACTGTGAGTTTTGACTTATAAATCTAGTGGCTGTCACATTAAATTAAGAAGATAAAGTTACTTAAAAGATGGAGGTCCGTCCAATAGCTGACTTTTCAGTTTTACATATTCACTTCTCATCTTGTCTGAGTGCCTTCTGTCTGCTGGGCCCTGTGCTCTGTCTGGATGGAAATGAGCATCAGCTCTAGACATTCTAATTCCACCCTGGCCAGGCTGAGGTGCCGCTCCCAACTCACTAACTCAGACCCTGGCTTCTTTCCAACTCAGAGAACATGTTGAATTTCAGGTGACCAGTGACACTATTACAGGGTATACATGAATCGTATACTTTTATTTATAGGAAAGGTATATCATTCTCAAACTTAGGTTTTTCACCTCATTCAAATGATCTTGGTGTAGTGGTTGTTAACAGCAATTATTTGACCATAAGACTGTGTGTGTGTGTGTGTGTGTGTGTGTGTGTGTGTGTGTGTGGTTTGATTGGCAAGGAGGAGAAGATATCAAAAGAGCAAAGACTGAGGACAACCCTGAGGTGTTAAAGGAATAGCAGTGAAAATCAGGAGATGACTCTGGAGATGAGGAGAACCCAGGCACCTGTGAGGGGCAGGTGTGGGTATTTTCACCATCTGAGATTGCAGAGGGAGAACAATCATGAATCGGACAGACCTGGGCTTGAATCTTGGCTCTGTCACTTACCACATTTCCTTGGACGAATGAGAATGGAATAGCTTCTCTGGGCCTGGGTTCTCATCTCTCTGTTGGGACTAACAGCAGTGCCTACTTCATGGGGTTGAGGTGAGGATTAAACGAGGGGAGGTGTGAAGTGTTTAGCACTTGGCATGGTGCACTCATTAACAGGTCCTTGCTGTTATCACACTTTGCTGTTGTTGTAACAGCATCATCATCGGAGGTGACACAGGGACCTGCCAGTGCGAGTTAAGATGCAGGAGGGGGGCCATAGCGGGAACCACAGACAAGGGAGCCACGTGCATCCCTGGAATCCCAGCCCAGGGGGTGAGATGAGGGGAGGAAGGAGAGCTCAGGAAAGCGTGGGCTGCAGGTGAACCCCCTGGAGGAGGGAGAGCCATCCACGACAGGGTAACAGCCTCAACAGACGCTGCAGGGAGTGGCCAGCCTGGGGCTTAGGGAGGCATCCCTCACACCAGGTGACAGGGAAGACAGCTCCTCACTGCTGGCTGACACCACAGCAAAGCAGCTTGAATGTTTCGATGACCCCTAAAAGACTACAGGCCCAAATTCCAAATTCCCAAGTAGAATCTTTTCTGGGCTGACTTCCTCCCCACTTTTCATCAGCTTAATAAAAGCGAATGATTGCATGAAACAAAAGGCCCACCCACAGTCCTGCTGCTGAGTGTCTGCTCCCAGACAAAGGTCCAGTCCCTGCTCCGGCCCCGTGTCAGCACCTGCAACACATCATGGATGGAGAAGGGCAAGCAGCCCTCCCACCATTGGACTGTCACCAGAACTTTTCGGCCTGTCAAAAGCAGCCCAACATTCTAAGACGTCTTCTCACTTAGAAGTTGGATCCAGTGTGCAGACAATGGGTACCATTTCTGAACTTGGCCTTTATGACACACACAGTCCTTTAGCTCCCTCTGTACTCAACACTCACGCCTCCCGTGTACCAGGCGCCCTGCAAGGCACAGGGGGGCTTAGCTTCCTTTGCTTTCAGAAAGACACACTTGATTCTGTCCTCATGCACCACATCCGCTTGCTCATCAAAAAGCCTGTTGGCCTCGCACCATCTCCACTGTCACCACGCTGTGCCAGAACATCAAAACCGAGCTCTCTGCCTTTGCCTCCCTGTAGTCCATTTTCATCACGGAAGCCAAAGGGATTTTTAAAAAATGTGTAGCAGAATGTAGAGAATTTTGAGATAGTGAGGAGCTGAGAATGTGAGGAGGTTGGTGATTGGAAGTACCACAGTCAACCCTGGAAGCTGTTAAGGGGGAGAGTCATGCTACCAGCAGACACAGGTGCAAAGCCCTACAAGGTGCACAGGAGCCTGGAGAGCTGGGAAAGAGAAAGGAGGGGAGCTGGGCATGGGGGCTCACGCCTGTGATCCCAGTGCCTGGGCGCAGAGGCAGGAGGATCTCAAGTTCAACGTTTCCCTATAGAAGTAACATCCGGTTGCAGGTGCAATGGAGGCGCAGCAGTTGAGCAGGAGAGGTGCTCTCGGCAGAAAGAAGGCCAGCCCCAAGGCCCTGGAGAGAGGAGGGAAGGGGGCAAAGGCCAGGAGAAGGAAGGAGGAGGAGAAGGTGGGCAGAGGGCTAAGAAGGCCAGAGGATGGGTCTGGGGGCTATAGCAAGGATTTGGGTTCATGTCCTCCAAGAATATGTGAAAGTATTGAGGACTTTGGATCAATACTGATCAGCACTGCATGTGTTTTGCAAAAAAACCTTTCACAGTGTGATGGGTGGAGGTGGGAAGGAGGTAGGGTGGACTCAGGAAGCTAATGTCACAGTCCAGGTGAGCAATGATAGTGGCTTGAATGTGGCAGAAAAGGGAGGAAAGTGAATAGTGTTTGAGAGGGAACTTGGAGGTAAAATCTGAAATATTTGTAATGGAACAAGAGGCCAAATGAGCACATTTAATGAAGAAAACCAAGACATTTAATCCTCATCATACAATGCGACTCACATCCCAGGGGCCACTTACCAAGTTTCCTTGCCTAAAAAAATTGAAATTGAACTCAATCAAATCTTTAGACCTAGTGGGAAGCACACAGGATGCATAAATAGATTAAATGACACTATAAGGAACAGATTAGCCATATCATAGAGTGGGCCACCCCAAGGAATAAGTAACATGGTGTCGCCAAGGAATCAACAACATAAAATAGAAAAAAGAGGATTTAAGAAATTGAAGAAGCAATGTTGTATCTTGCATGCTATATATGGACCTTGTTTGGACCTGATTCCAACAAACAAATAGATGTCTTAGAGAGAAAAAGGGAAATCTGAATACTGACTAGGCTTTAGACAACATTAAGGAATTACCGTTCACCGTGCTGAGCATTCTCATGGTGTGGAGGTGTTACATGCATGTTCATGTGTGTGCGTGCACACATCCACGCTCAAACCTTGTGATTCTGAAAAGCACACTTAGTTTCTGGGGGTGAATGATATTATTAACTTGCTTAAAACACTCTGAAAAAGAAAACTGGCAAAATATTGCTAATTTTTGAAGCTGAGTCACGGGTACTTGGAGTTTTGTTTTGTTATTCTTTCTTGGGGTATGTTTGGAACTTCTCATAATAAACAAGTTAAAAACAAAACTTCATGGGAAGTAGAGTTTTAACATGAGAAAAGAAACAGGTCTGAGGGGGAAATCAGGAATTTATTTTGGACATGTGGAGTTTGACCTGACTCTGGCACTTGTAAATAGAGAGGCCATATACCCAGTGGGCCTGGAGTCCTAAAGACCTCTGTGCTGCAGACATGAAAGTGGTTGTAGATAGTGACTGAAGCTGAGGGCAAAGAGAGATTACTAAGCAGGGAAGGAAAAGGGCTTTATGAGAAGAGGGCCCAGGGCTAGATCTGGAAGACACAATGGCCAGGGAGAGGGCCATGAGCTCTGTGTCGGGTAGAAGCAGTAGAGTGAGGAGTCACAGATGCCAAGGGAAGTTAGGGGGTCCAAAAGGCAGATGTGGGCACTAGAGACGTGTGCTGCCAAGATGACCTTGCAAGGTGACCAGAATGCGTCCTCTGGGTTTGCACCACTGATGGAGCTTGCTGCCCAGGTGACAGCTGTTTAGGCTAAGGGACAGGAGCAAGGCCAGGAGTGAATGGGAGTGAAGAAAAGGTGACAAAGAGTCTGGACTGCCAGGCACAGAGGTGCACGCCTGTCATCCCAGCAGCTCAGGAGGTTGAGGCAGGAGGAACACGAGTTCAAAGCCAGCCCCAGCAAAAGAGAGGCACTAAGCAACTCAGTGAGACCCTGTCTCTAAATAAAATACAAAATAGGGCTGGGGATGTGGCTCAGTGGCTGAGTGTCCCTGAGTTCAATCCCTGATCCCCTCCCCGGAAAAGAGTCTGGAACACTCTGTGAAGATGTCTGTAAAGTGGTAGATAGACATGGTGGTAGCTTGAAGAGAGTTGAGGAAATGAGTTTTTATTTTATTTATTTTACTCTTTAAGGCAAAGCATCCTTAAATACATTAAGATACTGAGAGAATAATCCAGCAGAGAGTAAAAAGTTGAATATAGAAGGGAAGGGCCAGTTGGCCGTGTAGGTTCCTAAAAGGCAGGAGAGGGTGGGACAGGGAGTTTAGTCCTGGGACAGAGGAGAGATTGCTCCTTGATTCTTTCAGGAAGAAAGAAGATGATCCACGTAGGTGGTAGAAGGTCAGTGATAGTCTTCCTTTGTGTTTGTCTTTCCTGAGAAACAGGGGGTGACACCATCTATTGTGGGGAGGGGACTTAGAGGGTAGAGGTGTGAGGGTCTTGGAGAAGGTTAGAGTTAGTCATGGAAAGGGAAGAGCAGGTGACCAAAGAAAATGGATGGAATGCCTGGTGGGGTGAAGGTTGGTGAGCATGACCTGGTGGGAGAGAGACAGTGAAAGACGGAACCAGGGCAGTGTAGGTGGCATTGGTTGAGGGCAAGAATGATGTGGGTGATCAGCATCAGAGAGGTCCACATGTCCAGTGTGGCCAAACAGGATTTCACATGGAAGAAACTGGAGGTGGAGCTATGAGCAGATGTTTTTGATGGTGAGACTTGGGGCACTCAGTGTCTTTTCAACCCCAAAGTCCTATCTCATATTGTAACCTACCATCCCCTGCACAGTTTCTTACCCCTACCCCCTCCCACTTCTTATCTCAAAATTGTCCTTAACTCTCCAAATCTAGTACAGTTGGAAGGCCCATATTAGGGCTCTTTGCCAATTTAAAAAATATGGCTGCTTCCCAGCTCCTGACACATGGCAGCAGTTTGCTAAGCTGGGTGGGAAGGCATCTGCCATATGCTGCAGACGAGTTTCAACTTGTCTGAGGGGACATGGACCAGAGTGGGCTTTGACAGCATGAGGAGGAAGGCCGACTGCAAAACAGCCTTCTTAGGCTACAACCCACTGTCTTCATCCACCTTCTTCCTAAACACGAAGGAACATGTTTTTCTTGCAGAAGGAGTTCTGGATGACACCTCACCTTGCAGTGAGCTTTACAGTTGAGCATGATGGACCAGGGTTAGCCCTGGTTAGTCCCCTCCCATATCCACCTGCTCTCCACAAAGTCTGGGCTTCCAGCTCGGTCCCTGAGCTGTTAAGAAGACTGAGCCTACTGGTAGTAGCCAACACACGATTAGGGGAAAGAGGACCTCTGGGGAGGACTGAGCAACACACGTGGCACTCAAAAAGCACCATTTCTCTTTTTAGCTTAACTCAGGTGATTCGAAAGTTTGCCAAGCAGCTGGATGAGTGGCTAAAAGTGGCTCTCCACGACCTCCCAGAAAATTTGAGAAACATCAAATTTGAATGTAAGTACAAATTTAGGAGCAGAATATAATGTTTTAGTGCCAAACATTGTACGTGATTGTTATTAAAATAATAACAGCTAACAGCTACCATTTGACTATAGAGCACTAGGTATTGTACTATGGACTGTATGTGCATGCACTTATTTAATTCTCATAAAATGTTTATTATGGGCGGCCTACTCCTCCTTTTACATAAAGAATTCAGGCTTAGAGAGGTAATAAACGACAGAGACAGAACTTACTACCAGTCTCTCAGATGCCCAAGTCTCTGCTTATCACCACCATTCTCCTTATTCCAATTCATCCTCATGCCACCTCTGCAACGTAGGAAAGGGTATCCCCATTCTACAGATGAGAATCTGAGAGGCAAAGCAACTTCCCCAAAGCCACACAGCTGGTAAGTAGGAGCTCTGAGATTTCCTTGAAGCTCTGCGATTGTGATAGCTGAAGACGGAACAGCTCGGGGCTTCATGTAGTCTCTGCCTAATTAGAAAGCCAAATTAATATTTCTCATAAGGGGCCTGGGGTTGTGGATCTATGCAGAGCATCGTGTCTCATGCCCCAGCACTAGCTGGGTCTTAAGAAAACTGCTTCTATTTTTCTATCACCATGTGTTCATGCTTGTGTGAGACTCGTGTGCAGCTCATTTGTTGCTATTAAACATAGATGAAATGATTTTAAGCAAAACAGGGCTTTAAAATATATGTTTCTTAAAGCCCCATTTGAATGCAGCTTGCTATTCTTGCCCGAAATAAGTGCCAGGGAGGAAAATGAAGGCGATCAAATTACCCTCTCTCCGCAGGCAAAGGAGCCCTTTCAGAGGTGCTTTGAGGCCGCCTGCAGTGCCCATCACCTATTGATAAAGCCCGCTTTATTTCACGGCTCTCAGTTCTTTTCTTTTCTCCAGCACTAAATTCCACATCACAAAGTTAAAGAAAAAGTAATTAAGGAGAAGGATTAACGATTGATCGGCCTGGAAAATTAGAAGTTCATCTGCCCCCCCCCCATCCCCATTCCTTCACCCACACCCTATTTTTCAAATCAAACCAACTCTGAGTACAAATTAGAATAATCCTAGGGAAATTTTGGACTATTTCTTGACCAGTTCAGAAATTAATGAGAAGAAAACCCGGTGCCCATTTTAATTATGCTGACAAAACCAACCAGTTCAAAGTCGATAGCCAGGAGGTCTGCTGAACCTTCCACCTGTGCGTGCCTGGAGGAAGCGTTCTTCCCAGGGAGCCCCGAGTGCATCTGGAGAATGTGTGTGTGTGTATGTGTGTGTGTGTGTTGGGGGGGGGTGTTGGTAACAAATGCCACTCAAACTTTAAGACCTTGAGCAGGAACGTGTCTTTTCTGCTACAAAATTCACAGATATAAGGTCACCCCACTTGAAAATGGATCAGCTCAATATGTTGGTGTAGGAAACAAGATCTTTTCCTAAAGGCAGAGACCATTAAAATCTGCAAATAGGTTATGGAAAGAATTTGATAAAAATGTCAGATTGGGCATGCAAAACCACATCACTGTGGAGCCTGGGTTCCACCCTAGAAGCACTCCCTACCCCCACACACCACGGAGGCTCAATCAAGATTTCCTATTAGACTACTACTTTTTAAAGGGACTTCTTCAAAGCTTCCATTTGATTCCTGCAATTATTTATGGAGAGAAGTGATTGAGCTTGCAATTAGCGAAATGAAAGACAAGTAAATAATTGCCTTTACTCACGGTTGATTGACGCCACCATTTCTCACACCTGCAAGTGTGGCATGTGAGTGACTTTGAAATCTGTACCCCAAATATCACCATTAGGAAATAGTTGTTGAAGCCCAAACAGGAGAACAAAGAATCAAATGCAGGGTTTTGTCAGTGGGTGCATAAAGTGGGGGTGGGCCATGTGACAAATTTAGACAAAATGAGAAAGATACTTTTTGAAATCTGCCTCTGGGAAATAAAGGTAGAATCATAAAGCATGCACATATTTCCAATTAACTTTTTTCTTTTTGCAGTGTCGAGAAGGTTTTCCCAAATCCTGAGACGGCAAACATCGCTAAATCATCTTTGCCAGGTAGCTGTACCCTCTGTGTGTATTAACCACTGCTTAGTCATTGCAAATCCCCGGGAAAAATCCAGAAAAACAATTTCCTGTAGCTCTGTCAGGCCGACGACAGTGTTTAACTTCTGTGTTTAACTTCTACAGATGAGGAATAAAACTGGTAGCCAGTACCTGTTTCAACTCATATGCAAAATCATTTCTGACATCAGTTGCCCCTGAGCCTTTCAGATGTATTCAAGAGGCCGCAAATTTATGGATCCCTTAAGTCAGAGCTTTTCAGTCCCTATTGACATTTGGGTGTGCATGATTTCTTGTTTGTGCAATGTCCGTAGCCTCTAGCCACTAGATGCCAATAGTCCTACCCACCCAGCCCTTGTGACAGCCAAGAAGGCCAGTTCAGCCTAGGGGGTGAAATTTCCCCCACTGTGAGCCTCTGAGTCAGATAATTCAAAAGGGATAAACAGGATGATTTGTTTGTTGTGGCATCCAAGAGTTCAAAGCTAAATAGTACCTTAAATATTTGCCCAATTTTGTTTAGTTTTTCCAGATCTGCATTATTTTTAGCACAAAATTGACATGCACTTACCATAAAAAAGTTCAAACATGAAAGTGTATAAACTAAAAGTGAAAGACCCCACTCTGTGCTCTATGTACTCTATAGTTACAACTAGGTGGCATATAACTATTAATTTTGTGCCTAATGAAGGAACTAAAGTCTGTTAAGGCCACCCATTAATATCACACTCAATTACTAATAGCCTTAAAGCAGCAGTGACCAACTGATGGCCACAGACCAAATCTGGCCCTAGGACATGTCAGATTATTGTTTGATTTGCATATGATCAGGTTGTTTTTTTTTTCAGTTGGTCACTAACAGTTGAAACTAGATGACAGCTAAATACCCAGATTGGTGTAGAAACCCTTGGAGAGCTGGTATCATGCCCAGAGGGCAGTTCCTCTGGCAGCAGCAGTATCTCAGCAGGCACCGCCCTCCTCACCCACCAACTCTCCTAGAGTTGGCCCACCTTGCTCATGTGTGTCACCTGCCTGCCCCTCTGTGTGTTGAGGTTTGCACCTTCTCCCATAAAGTGCTTCTGGGTCTGGTGATGCTGGTTCTTCAAGGTCAAGGCAGGAGGGAAGGCTCCAAACAGAATCCAGAGAGTAAAACTGCACCTCCCCACCCATCTCACACTTCCTGTCCTGTGCCTAGTGTACATGGCACAGGGATGATTTCAGGAAGGAAGGAAACCCTCAATAAGGAGGTTAACCTGTGCAAAGCCTGATAAATTAAGGGGATTCAGGGCAGAAGACAGCATCAGCAAAACCAAGAAACCTTCCTGAGGGCAGAGGCCAGCTTGGAAGGATGCTCCTTGGGTCATATCAGGGAACACAGACATGGTTTTGGTGCTTCTCTCTGGGGCTCAGATGGCTTAGGAAGGACTTTGCCCCTTCAACACACATGCAGGTATAAGCATCCATACGCATGCCTACAACCAAGTGTTTCACAAGCATGCACACACACACACACACACAGACACACACACAGCCTGGGGAGTGAAATTACCCCCACCGTGAGCAATTTTTCCACTTTCCACACTCAAAGACAGTATGCAATTTAATTGGCAAACACCACTTTTGCATCTACTGGACTGCCTCAGACACATTCCTGGATCAGCCAGAGGACCGGGGTTGGTGTGAGAAATGAAATACCACAGAACATCTGCGCCAGTATCCCAGTGAGCTTTCCTAAACACACAGAGCAAACCAGACTAACAAGTCAACCAAAGACTCCCCCCTAACTCTCTGACCCAAGAGTCACATACCCAAGCTCTTCCAGGCACGCCAAGCAAGCCACTTGGCACTCATATCTCAGCCACTCAGAGCAGTGCCTACTCAAAACACTATGCTTAATGGCACCTGTCCTGGGGTGGGAGGAGTGGGGGTAGCAAACAAACAAACAAAAAATTAAATGTGAGTTTTACAAAGGAAAGAGAATGGAAACAGGCATAGAATATATACACATTCTATTTAGATAAGACAGTCAGAGGAAGCCCCTCTCTGGGTGTGTCAATTAAGCTAGCCCATCATGACTGCAGGGTTGCTGGGGCAAAGTGGGAGAAAAATGAGAACATCACGTACAAAGGCCCTGAGATATCAACACAGCCACGGCAAAGAGAACCAACCAGAACAGCAGCTGCTATTTTTACTGTGAATTATGCTTTTCAAACATTATCTCCATACCCTCAACAGCAGCCCTCATTAATACATAGGTGCTATCACTTCTCCATTTCATGAAGCAGTCAACTGAGATTAATCTTGCCTGTCCCAAATCAATGAGCTAGTTAGCAGCCAAGCCAGGATATGAAGTAGGTATGTTTGAATCCAGAAACCTGACTTTTACCTCCAGTTGCTTTTGTTATCATTAGACACTGATGCAATTTATGTATTTATATATTCTAGGCCTCTTTGGCCTTCAAAGACTTCGACAGTTATTTAAGTAAGCTATTGTGCTTGGACAGTCTAGGTTTAACAAGGGTTGACATTATTTACCATCCTCTGGAAGTTCAGAAGTATTATGAGATTTACAATGTCCTTGTGTATTTTCAATCTTTTTATTTTACTCAACGATGTTTTGAATACATGCAAGTAAAGGAAACGAGCGAGGGTATGTTTTTCTTGGCTTTTATTGGTATTGTTCCATATTGGTAATGTTGTTCCCAATTTTGTTCCAACTTGTAAATTTAAGTTCACTAGAGAGAGTTTGCTGGGGAAGTCACAGCCCTAACACACACACACACACACACACACACATACAAAATTGATCCTTACAATGTACTTTCCTTTTTCCTCCATCTTGATTATTCATATTGCTTTTAATCATCCTAGTATACAAAAAGAAAAAACAAACAGAAAACCAGAGCTTAAACTAATCTAGAATGCATTTACATGATAATTCACATTTTGAAATATCTGGGCTTAAACCTATCATAGGCCAGAGGAGCAGGAACATTTCCTAAATCCGGCCTGGCCCTGTTGCTTCTCAAGTGCTAGAGACACAGGGGCTATGAAGCAGAGACCCCCCATCCCACAGGCATACATCAGAAAGCTGACAGATCTCTGGCCTTCGTCCCATTGTTTGATGGGGTCAAGACGAAAGGAGCTGGGAACAGCAGGGTCTGGTCTGGCCTAGGCCAACTTGGTAGTTCCTTAGAGAGAGAGAGAGAGAGAAGGGAAGAGTCAGGAGGAAACAGTGTCTGAGTCTTCTGAATGATGGACTTGTCTGCTGCTTTCCTGAAACGGAGTTTTCCTAAATTTCAGGGTAGTTTACAGAATTCCACATGCAGATTCATTAAAGAAGCTTAAAAGGAAACAATGTTAGGTGTTTTAACCTAAAACCCACAAACTAATGAGTGGATTGATTGGGTCACAGGCGTCTCGGACGGTGATCCACAGTGCAGACATCACGTTCCAAATGCTGGAGGACTGGAGGAACGTGGACCTGAACAGCATCACCAAGCAGACCCTCTACACCATGGAGGACTCTCGCGACGAGCACCGGAAACTCATCATCCAGTGTAAGGTGTTCCACCAGGGCTCATTTCCTTCTGATTTTGCTTTTTAAAGAAAGACAGAGTATCTTGGTATTTATTTAAGTGGCATTCTGCCCCTTCATTCTTCCTGGGTCCCATCCTCTTTATTGTTCCCATCAGATGGGTTGACCCAGACAGAAGGGCCAGTTGACATGTGTCAACACAGCTGGTGCAGTTGGGCAGCACACAATGTCATGCAAAGGACCCCACATATGACCCCGGATGCCAGGCATACCTCCCTGGTGGTGACATGAACAATGAGGACTAGAGCTTACTGCCTGTCTCCGCATGTGTCAGTCTGGAGTCCACAGCTGCTTCAGGGGAGGGTCACATGAGTCGGTGCACCTATTGGCAGGAGAAACTTCCAGGCACATTAATGCTTGAGAAGGGGTGGACAGTGATTTACTTCTGCCAGCATACATTCATGTCCACGTGGACAGAGACTTCCAACTACAGACTGTGTGTGTGCTGCTCCAAATACGACCCTGACCTGGGCAGGGCCTCTGATTTGAGGAGAAAAGCAGCAGGAGAGGGCCAAGGGACACCATCACCTCTGTCCTGCCCAGGGCATCCCCACAGCCTTTCAGGGTCCCCGGCCACCTCCCCCCTCTAGTGGTTCTTCCTTTGCCACGCATCTCAGGAGAAGGCAGCTTGAAGACAGGAAGGAGGAGATCAGTACTCCTTCTGGGGGGATTTTAGAAAGATTGATGCTGAGATCATGGGTGGAGCAGGGGGATGGCTATAGCACCTTGCACCTTCTGTATGGTGCAAGTGACCTTGTTCAGGATGCTGCAGAGAAGCTGTCCCCATGAAGAGGGGCTATTCAGAGTTTCCCAGGCCCCTCTGAATTCCAAGATATACCTTCTGTGCTGTCATCTTGAGGGGCATATATCTCTAGTCCCCCAGTCTGAGCTTATGACGCTTATAATAAAAAGTCCTCTAAGATATTTGTTAGAGGACTCTTTCCCCTTAAGGTCTTTTCAAAAGCAAATAGAGCAGCTGGAATACTGGACCATGTGGACCCTCCCAAGGCTTCTTTCCTGGCCAAGCCCTATCTCAACTCAGGCTCCCATTTCTTCCTCTGCAGCTGCCCCCAGCCCACTCCTCCTCAGTTAAGAATTTTAGAGGTCATCACTGAAATAATGATGCAGTTTTTTGACTGTCTGATGTGTGCCAAGTTCTGCATCAAATCCACCATATGCTGACTTCACTTAATCTGTCCATCAGCCCTGTGAGGAACACTCCCTTGTCACCCCCACTTTACAGATGAGAAGATGCAGCCCCAAAGAACTGGGGAGGCTTCCCAGAGTCATGTGGCAAAGTAGCAAAGCTGGATGTGAAACCAGGCCTCATCTTGGCCTCACAACCAGAATTAATGGCAAATCAGAAGTTGAACAAATAATTCACAAATGCACTGCATCTTACCAAAGAGGACTGAGCTTTGTGATGCAGGGTCAAGAAGGGGAGATTGAGGAAACGTACCAAGCTTGAAGGCCAACGGCCCAGTGCACGGGTGTCAGCCCCGAATCTCCCCACTAGACAGTTGGGGAGTCCCTGAACCAGAGTGAACTGGACCAACAGAGCAGCAGCCCCTCCGCCCATTCATTCAATCCTGTTTTTATTGGCTAACAGCTGCTTAGCAGATAATGCACTAGATAATAAAGATACCAGACAAAGAACTGGCAAGTCACAGACCTGACTGTAACCCCGCGTTATTAGTGATAGAATAAAGTGCCATGAAAGAACAGAGGCGGACTGATCAGTTTGGGGCAAGGGCCCCAGGCAGGGTTAGACCCCTCAGTATAAAAGGTATAAAACAGCAGAGCATGTTGGGAACTGACAAATACATGAGATGGCCAGCCCTCCCAGCATTCACAGGCATGGAAGATGAGCCAGGGAAGGTCGGGGGTGGGGCGCTGATGTCCTAATGCTGTGAATGCCCTGCTAGGACTTGGAGTCTGATTCATTCAGTTTTACTTTGCTCATCCTGCACCCCCTGCTCCTTTGAGGTGCACCTCTGTTTAAACACAACTGCAGGAGTTGTGTGGGGCTCTCCTTTGTTTACAGTGTACCAGGAGTTTGACCACCTGCTGGAGGAGCAGTCGCCCATCGAGTCCTACATCGAGTGGCTGGATACCATGGTGGACCGATGCGTTGTAAAGGTTGGTAAGCTGGAGCAGAAGGGGCAGCCTTGGGTCCTTCAGCACTTCACTTGTCTGTGTGAACAGCTGGCTAATACAGAGCCCCCAGTGAGCCACGGGCAGCTGTGAGTTCTTGGGTTCCAAGGGGAGACCTGGCCCTCAGCCCTAGGAGGTAGAAGCCCGACCCTGCATCTCCCATCCCTGATTCAGTCACATCAGCCTCTCTACTGTGTGCACTGAGTATTGGCATAAGATTCAATTTTTAAGTGTATTTTTGCTGCAGAACATTGTTCCACAGTATTAAGACCCATGAGCCTCCCTGTCATTTTTCAAATAGAAATAAATGAAAAGTCAAGATGATCACTATTAATCCCATTCAATTCCTTGTAGGTGGCTGCCAAGAGACAAGGGTCCCTGAAGAAAGTGGCCCAGCAGTTCCTCTTGATGTGGTCCTGTTTTGGCACCAGGGTGATTCGGGACATGACCTTGCATAGCGCCCCCAGTTTTGGTAAGAACACCCCAGTCCTCCCCACATTCCTTTTCTCTGAGCTGTATGTACTGAATCCACCTCTGTGAATGAGTTGTATTGAGGCTACAAGTTCCTCTGTTGGAAACATGTCTATGTTGGGGACCTAACATTGTTGGGACTTTCAGAGAAGAAAGATGACACTGCTTTCTGAAAATGAAGTATCCAGTCTGAAAAGGAGAGGATCACACACAGAGTATGACCTGAGTTTAAAGAGGAGTAAACAGTAATGACTGGGCACCCCCTTTACAAGATGTCCCCAGTGCCGTCGTGCCGCTTCCACAGGACTGTTTCCCAAGTGGGCCCATGAAGAGGCCTCTAAGTTTAAACATTTGCAAGTGACCCGATGGAAACTTTTTTTTTTAATTGACTTTTTATTTTTAAAATGATTGACATTTGTTTTACTGGCCCCCTGGGTTTTCTACTTCCTTACCCAAGTCCTTACCTACTGCTTTCTAGTATAACAGGCCTTGAAATCTCTGCCCAGTGGTCCTGTTTCTGCAGGCAGAAACCTAATCACCAAGTTAATGTGAATGCCTCTGCTACATAGTAGGACACAGTTTTCTACCTTTCACTGAAAAGAATGAAGTATGCATTGAGTCTGGGTCCTTAAAGTGGGGACTTTACGGCATTCTGTGAACATTCGAAATCACAAAACACTTTGGTCTTCATTTTATAGGCATTTTGGTAAAGGACTATTGGTATAAATTTTCAGGGTAATTGCTTAAGTTCTCTATTAACTTTGCAAGTAGAGATGTGGTTTTATTTCTCATTATCTCCAATTAAGCTGGTCAGCTCCAGATTTTGCACTGGGTTTAATTTGACACTTTTCCATCTAGCTTTCTATGGTCTCTGTCACCATTTTCCAGTCAGGCTATACAATGAAGTGACGACGAGGTGAAACACAGAGCACCATTTTTTCTAAACAGCCCTGTCCGTGAAAGACCATGTTTGCCCACTCAGAGAGGCATTTTGTTGCAGATTTCTTTAATCTTAGTTCTGAAAGTTCTCTGAACCTTCCTGCAGCATGGCTACAGATGGAAATTCTCTTGGAGAGCTGAGTATGGAAATGCTCTGGTGACTGCTACCTGGGCAGTGCCATCAGGCATGGCATTTTGATGACTTCCAGTCAGCAGAGTTACTGTTAGCACATGTTACCTCTAGGTCTGGAAAAATCATTGGTGCATAACTGTTTTCACTTAAGTAAATGGTTGAAAACTATTTGAGATTTTCGTCGTCGTTTCAAAACTCAAAGATTCAACAGTGTCACCCATAAACACACATGTACACACCCACAAAGCAAGCATCCCCTTTTTGTTTTATTCCTTTAAATTTGCTGATTCATGAACTAAGTATAGCACTGACTACTTTCCATTAGACAGGGAAAGCAGTTCCCTTTCTACTACCTCTTGCGATTCATTTGTTTTTATTAATAGTCAATGTGAAAAAGGAAGTTTGGACACTTAGGACAATTAGGGTTTATAAATAGGTTGAATTTATTACTGAGAAGTATGGTTCCTTAAAATCTGTTTATTTCTTTTTGAACCACACACTATTTTAGAATATGCTGGAAGCTCAGGCAAATGGCCAAAAAAAAAAAAAAATTAGAAAAGGAAAGAGATATTAACCCAATTTCACTTTTACAGTATTTTTCAACCTTGAATGAGTTGAAATAATACCTGCCTCCAAGTCCATTTAGCAAACTATCTGAAATGGTCCAGCTCATCTGACTCATTGTTGAGTTTTGCAGCTTGGGGTGACAGGCAAGTTGAAAGAATTTGCGGCAGACAAAAGCCCAGCTCCCCCTTTCTGCCTGTATATGTCAAAGACCCAGTTGGTGGCTGTGTTTGGGTCATGTGTTCCCTGTATGAAAACAGCTAATTAGGAAAAAGAGCCCTCTGTTCCCTGGCCCCCTCCCCCAGCCCAAGGGGCCAGCTCCATGTATCTCATAACTCCCACCCGGTCCTCTCCTCGGGGCTGTGAATAGGTGGCAGCCCCACGGGCTGACCATTACAATGATCGCGTGGGATACCGAAAGGATCCCGTGGGGGATTCGATCACCTCTTCCCAGAACAGCCCCTTTCAAAGGTAGTTGACTCCTTTCTTTTCCTTAATTCCTTTTCACTCTTTTCTCCCTAATTCCTTTCCACTGAAAGAACTTATGCTGTGAACTAAAGTAACCAGATTTGTCCTTGCTGTAAGCAATGATTTCTAGCAAAATTAGTCAGTAAAGGTGGCAGGCAGTGAACTTTCAGTCCTGATGGAGCTGAGCAAATTTATTTCAATAAAACACACCATATTTTCAGTTGACTGGTCTGATTTCAGCTCAGAGGCTACCTGGACCCCAGTCAGCACTGGGCCTTTCCCCTTGCACTCTGGGTTTCTTTCACTGTTGGGAACATCTGAAGGGCAATAAGCACTCCAGTGTAAAACAGTTTGAAAAGAGCCCCTGTGTGACAGCTGAGGGGGCAGGATTGCATGTCACTTCTGTGGTTTGTGTTTTTACATGTGTGTTTTCTGGACTAGTGTCAAATCTCACCCCCTGGGCAGGGTTGGGAGGCCCCATGGGTGTCTGTCAGGGAGTGGTTCCCAGACCAAGTGGCCATGACCAGCCTTCTAGACTGCTTCTCTACACTCAGATGTCTTGGCCTGTCTCTGAGTCAAGCAGAACCTGCTAAAAACTGCAGGATTTTGACATTCACAATGTCACACAGGCCCTCTCCAAGCCCGAGGAGGCAGGGATTGCCCTCTCTGTATGGAGAAGAGGATCTGTATGGATTGTGCAGGAGGCAGGCTGATTCAGCCTGAACTGGGTCCCAGGCTCAAGTGGAGCTCCTTCTCCTACACCAGCTGCCTCTTCCCCTGGGGGTCGAATATCAATGACACCCACAACAAAGGCCTAGTAGACTTTACATTAGGCATTTCTCATTCGCTTCTAACATAATACTGTGGGTCCCTATTAGTGCCCTCATGTGACAGATGAGGAAACTGAGGTGGAACTTGAAGACTTCCCTAAGATTAGACACAATAAGGAGACAAAGATGGAATAGTGATAATTATTATAACAAATATTAGTAAGCACACACTACATTTAATTCTCGCATTAACTCGGCAAGGCCAAAAATAGGTGTCTTTCTACAAAGGTGAAAAGAGAGCTTGGAGAAGTGTTTTGCCCAAGATCAAGGTGGCAAGTGGCAGAGTTGTATGTCAAATTGGGTCTGCCTGACCACAATGCCCATGCTTATTCAAGTATCACACTTACCCTGGGCTCCGATGCATGGCACAAAAGGGCTATCACCGACACTGATGGTTTTAAATACACACATGTATATGGGTTAAAATTAAAAGAGGCTAAGAGAGAAAAGAACGTTGATTACAGTAATAACATTTGCCAGAGGACAATAGAATAATAAATGTTATTCAAGAGTAAGGGCAACTAGGGCTGGTGATAGAGCTCAGTTGGTAGAGTGCTTGCCTCATATGCACAAGGCCGCCCTGGGTTCAATCCCCAGCACCACAACTAAAAGATATACTCAGTTATAGGAAGACTAAGGGAATCTGGCACCCACAGGTCTTCATTTACGAAAACAAAAAACAAAAGATGCATTTCAGCAAAAAGAAAAAGCCACAGGTAAGGTCTGTAATACAAGAAACCACAATTTTCTGGTCATTGTTGCAGTCTACTTGGAAGTCTGATAACCATTTTATTAATGGTGATGACAAGGTAGCTCGGAGTTCCAGGAGCGACTGTCCCAAGGGTAGGGCTTCCTTGCTTTTATGATCCACTGTCTGCCACAGTGTGACTTCTGCCATGTTATTGGTCCAAGTAGTCACAGGTCTACAAAGATCCAAGGGCAGCACAGACCCACTGTTATCAATGGGAAGAATGTAAAAGAATGTGAGGGCTCTGGGCTGGGGTTGTGGCTCAGTGGCAGAGTGCTTGCCTAGCATGTGTGTGGCACTGGGTTCAATTCTCAGCACTGCATATCAATAAATAAAGTTCCATTGACAGCAACAAAAAAGACAATTATGGAAAAAAAAAAGAATGTGAGGGCTCTATTTTCAGATGAGAGAAAAATTTAAATATGTAAATAAATGAACTTTTTACTCTAATTTTAGAACTAATCTTTTAAAAGTGTGTTTTAAAAAGATAAAACCAAGTTTGAGGAAAAATATAATAGAGTAGTGGGAAAAATACAAAATAGTATAGTAGACATAAAGACTAAATGATAAAGTAAATGAAAAATCTCTTCCTTTGAGAAACATCAGGCAAATATATATATATAATTTGTTCTTTTTAGTTATACATGACAGTAGAATGTATTTTGATATATCATCCATATGTAAATGGAATATAATTTCTCATTGTTGTGGTTGTACATGACATGGAGTTACATTGGTTATGTATTCATATATGAACCTAGGAAAGTTATGTCCAGTTCATTCTACTATCTTTCCTATTCCCATCCCTCCTCCCTTCCCTTCATTTCCTTTGTCTAGTTCAATGAACTTCTATTTTTCCTTCTGCCTTACCTTATTGTGTGTTAGCATCTACATATCAGAGAGAACATTCAGCCTTTGTTTTTTGGGGTAGGGATTGGCTTATTTCACTTCTCCAATTCCACCCATTTACTGGCAAATGCCATAATTTCATTCTTCTTTAAGGCTGAGTAATATTCCATTTTGTATATATAACACATTTTCTTTATCCATTTATCTATTGAAGGGCATCTAGGTTGGCCCCATAGCTTTACTATTGTGAATTAAGCTGCTATAAACATTAATGTGCCTGCATCACTATAGTATGCTGACTATAAGTTCTTTGGATATAAGCCAAGGAGTGGGATAACTGGGTCAAATGGTGGTTCCATTCCAAGTTTTCGAAGGAATCTCCACACTGCTTTCCAGAGTAGTTGCACCAATTTGCAGTCCCACCAGCAATGTATGAGTGTGCCTTTTCCCCACATCCTCGTCAACATTTATTATTACTCATATTATTGATAAATGTCATTCTGACTGGTGTCAGTGTAGTTTTAATTTTCATTTCTCTAATTGGTAGAGATGTTGAACATTTTTTCCAAACATTTGTTGACTGATTGTATTTCTTCTGTGAAGTCTCTGTTAAGTTCCTTAGCCCATTTATTGATTGGGTTGTTATTATCATTATTGGTGTTAAATTTTGTGAGTTCTTTATATATCCTGGAGATTAATGCTCTATCTGAGGTGCAGGTGGCAAAGATTTTCTCCCATTCCATAGGCTCTCTGTTCAGGTTCTTGATTGTTTCCTTTGCAGTGAAGAAGTTTTTTAGTTTGATACCATCACATTTATTAAGTCTTGATTTTACTTCCTATGCTTTAGGGATCTTGTTGAGGAAGTCAGTTCCTAAGCCAACATGCTGGAGATTTTGGGGCCTTCTTTTTCTTCTAGTAGACACAGGGTCTCTGGTCTAAAGCCTAGGTCCTTGATCCACTTTGAGTTGAGTTTTGTGCAGAGTAAGAGATAAGGATTTAATTTCATTTTGCTGCATATGGATTTCTAGTTTTCCCAGCATCATTTGTTGAAGAGGCTATCTTTTCTCTCCAATGCATGTTTATGGCACCTTTGTCTAGTATAAGATAACTGTATTTATGTGGATTTGTTTCTGTGTCTTCTATTCTGTACCATTGGTCTACATGTCTGTTTTGGTGCCAATACCATGCTGTTTTTGTTACTGTTGCTCTGTAGTATAGTCTGGTATTGTGATGCCACCTGCTTCACTCTTCTTGGTGAGGATTGCTTTGGCTAATCTAGAAAAATAAGAGTATTTTTCCAAATGAATTTCATGACTGCTTTTTCTATTTCTATGAAGAACATCATTGGAGAGGGGCTGGGGATGTGGCTCAAGCGGTAGCACGCTCGCCTGGCATGCGTGCGACCTGGGTTCAACCCTCAGCACCACATACAAACAAAGATGTTGTGTCCGCCGAGAACTAAAAAAAATAAATAAATATTTTAAAATTCTCTCTCTCCCTCTCTCTCTCTCTCTCTCTCTCTCTCTCTCTCTCCCTC
>NW_025999853.1:5795948-5836376 GCF_001458135.2 Marmota marmota marmota | reverse complement strand
GGGGTTGTGGCTCAGTGATAGCGCACTGTCTGGCATGTGTGAGGCGCTAGGCTCAATTCTCAGCACCACATAAAAATAAATAAATAAATAAAGATATTGTGTCTACAACTAAAAATATATATATATTTAAAAAAGGGCCCAGGATGTGCGTTTATGGTTATGCACCCCTGGTACCAAAAAAACAAAACACTCCCCCCCCCCAAAAAAAAAAAGAGGAAATTAAAGATGAAAAAGTTTTGGTGAAAATTCTAGCAGATCTAATTCAGTAGCAGTTTTTTTTTTTTTAAATCATGATTAATTAGGACTGTGCCAAAAATTCAAGTATGATTCAAAGTCTGAAAAATGACTAATTAACTTACTATATTAATAGATTAAAAGAGAAAAATCATACCATCATCTCTAGGGATACAGAGAAAAACACTTGATGCCATTCAGCTCTCGAATATGGTTTTTGAGAAGGGGATTTGTTTAACATAAAAGATTATCTAAAAATCTGCAACAAACATCATATTAAATGGTGACATTTTAGAAGTTTTCCCCTTTAAGACATGAAAATACAGGAGTGACTTCTGTTAATAATAAATACATGCTGGAGGTCCTAGTCACTGCAATAAGAAAAAAACATAAGAAATGGAACGAAAACACAAAATTGTCTTTATAGCTGTCATGATTGCAGATAAAGAAAAGAGAAACCACAAACTAATAGAGCAAATAAGAATTCAGCCAGGTTACAGATTCAGTAACTGAATAATACTAACTTGAATTACAAATATATATAATATGTATTTGTGTATATAAGTATGTGTGTGTATGTATGTGGATATATATATATATATATATATATATATATATATATATATATATANAGAATTATTTCTAGGTAGTTTTTAATTTCAGTTTCTATTATTCATGGCGCATATATATATATATGCGCCATGAATAATAGAAACTGAAATTAAAAACTACCTAGAAATAATTCTAAGAAATTATTTTAAGATCTTCAAGGACAGATTTTTAAAAGTTATCAAAATATACCATGCTCATGTTTGGAAAGACTCAACTTCAAAAAATATTAACTCTCTTCAAATTAATACATAAATTCAATGAAATTCCAGCCCAAATCTTTCTTCGATTTTGATAATCTGATCTTCAAGTTTCTTTGGAAAAGTAAAAGGCCCAGAACATAAAGATAATGTGAAGGTAAGGAAGAGCAAGGGACAAGGATTCACTTCTCAGACTCAGGTTTATCATAAAGACAGTGTGGCGTTCTGATCATGTCAGACAAAGAGGGAAGAAATAGAGCAGAGAGGCCAAGACAGACTGACATGAAGCTGGCCTTCATCAGCTCCTATAAACTAAGTGTTAAAATCAGTGGAGAAATGTTCTGAAAGAAGAACTTTAGAGTAAATAAAATAAATTTAATTCCCTTCCCTACAACTTCTGAAAAGAAACATCTAAATGAAAAACAACAACAACAACAACAAAATCAGTTCTTAAACTTCTTGGAAGAAAACATGAAGTGATATCTTTATGATCTTGGAAAAGGACAAGCACAAAGGAAAATATTGCCAAAATTGACACATTTGGATTTTAAACTTCTGTTTAACAAGTAGAACATAAGCAAAGTGAAACATAAAAGCCATAGAGAGGGAGAAGATATTTTGCAATGCGTGTAACTATCATACAATGTATAATAAACCTCTTTAGATTTTTTTAAGACAAATACCCAGCGTTTGTCTGATCATTATACACTAGTAGAAAAATAAGCAAAGGATATGAATAAACAATCCACAAAAGAGTAAATTCAAATGGACAATGAACATACGAAAAGATGTACAACTTTGTAGTAATTAGGGTGATAAAAATTATAATGACAGTATCTCATACCATTCAGACTGGCAAATGCTAAATTTCACACAGCCCAGTAACATCATGCAACATTTTGGTGAGCAAGAGTCATGATCTCATAAGACTGAAGTTGGAAGTGCTGTTGGACCATCTATTCCACTTCAGTCCCAGACACCAGGACAGGTAGAGAAATATTAAAATTGCAGCCAGTTTTCAATGGTGAGAAATTGACAACAGAAGAATGGATAAATTGTGGTGTATCCAAACAGTGGCCATTAAAATAGACCTATGCATGTATTATACCATTTACATTGGATTTGCAAACAAAAAACAATATTACATGTACAGATGCATACATACATATATACATACATGTAGCAAGAACATAAAATGCATGTGAACAATAAATCAAGGTAGTGATTACTTGGATGATAATGAGGGGACAGAGGGATTCATGAAGAGAATGCAGGGAGCTTTATCTTTTCAACTAAAAAAATGGATTCAAATGTGATCAAATGTTAACATATTATACAGGCAGGTGGTAAGTATATTGCCATTCATTTTTAAAATTTAGGGTTTTCTGTGTTTGAAGCTTTTTTCATAGGGAAAAAATGCAATCGATTAGATTACCATATCACAACAACCAAAATCTCTTTTGTGTCTATTCTAATATCTTTTTCATATCAGGCTTGCTTGAGCCTCTACCACGAGCCTGGCACTGTTCTGGGTGCTGGGCCCAGAACTTTCAGTGGGAAGGACATAAAAATCCCTGCAATATGGGGTTTACAGTCTAGGGGAGGGAGGCACATCATAAAGATAAATGAGTTAAATATATAGTATAATAGATGATGGTAAGTATTACAGGTGGATGAAGCAGGGGGTGTTAGCTGCAATATATTCTCTCTTTTTCTCCCATTAATCCTTCTCTATCTCCATTTTTATTTTCCTGTATTCTGTTTGCTCTGTTCCTGAACTGTTTATTGCCCAATAACCTTAACGATGGATTTCTGCTTACTAAGACCACAGTAGCCTTTGTGAAGTCAGAGACTGAGCTTCATGCATCCTTTGTATTCATCATACAGCACAATAGCAGGCAGGTGGCAGTAGCTTTACAAACTCTTGTTGTTCAAAGATGATTGAAAATTAACAGACGGATTGGGTAACAGATCGGTGCCATTAAGGAAGAGAGCTAAAGCCCAGATCAACAATTCCCCCCTGGTACTGGCCTCCAAGCCCAGCTCTGGTGTTCCTAAGTGTGGCTTTAGGCATGTTCCTTTGTCTTATCAGATCTTGTTGTTTCCTGACCCATAAAACCAGAAGTTTGTAGGAGATGCTTTCCAAGGTTCTAAAATTGTAAAATTATTAGCCTAAAACCATTTTGACCATCCAGTGTTTTCCAGCCTAATTCATTAATTTGTAGTTGTTTCTTTCTATCCATGTCAACTTGGCTCAACATCCCAGCAAATGATTTCTTTATATGGACTCCTTTTCCTTTTAAGTATTTAATGCTATCTTTTGACTTATTTGACTCTAACTCTATGAAACAAATCGGTCATTTCGTGGTTCTCCAGATAATCATCCAATAGATACCACTTACTAAGATCTGATATGTACTTTTCCTCCTTCTGGCACTTTTGCAATGTAGGTTTTATCATCCTGCTTTTAGAGAGCATCACATTGCATAATGTTTGAGAAGCAACTTCAGGAGCAGACAGACTTGGGTTCAAGTCCTGGTCCTACAATTTAATAACTGTGTGACTTTGAACAGTTACTTTACCTCTGTGTCTCAATTTCTTCCTTTGTACAGTATTATCTCCCATGGTTATGATTAGTATCACATGCATAATCTACAGTGCTTCCCCTTGTGGTTGCCACAAAGCAAAAGCTCAATAAGTATCTGATTTTGTTTTTAACATTCAAAAGGACTGAGGGGAGTAACTTGAAAAATAGGAACAAAAATGCCCTCCATGACAATTAAGAGACAAGGAGGGGAATCAGGAGGAGGATCAAAGGGGAGTAAGGGGAGAGGAAGTGATCGCAATCTGCTATATGCATGTGTGAATGTGTCACAATGAAAACCACTATTCTATATAATAAATATGCACTAATTTTAAAAAAAAGCCCTCCTTCCAAGAGAGTTGTAGAAATGAAACCAGAGACTTTAAGCATAGAAACCAGCACACAGGAAAATCTTTAAAAATGACTGCTCACATTCCCTTTTATGAAATAATCTACCCTACATTGAAAATGAAGAGCACTGCTTGAAAATAACAAATCTTCTCAATCAGATGCCTTTTCTAAGTCCCGTGTACTAAATGAAGTCTCAGAAACACTTAGGGAAAGAATTTAGTTGTTACAAATTTGAAATTTCAATTCTGCTCCCAGAATTATGTTGGGTACGTTGGCAGAAACAAGTGAACTAGAGGGTAAAGTCCCTGCCGTGAACATACTTACAAGCCAAGTGGGAAATACAGTATCCTTCAGGAAGGCAGAAAAATGAATGACCCTATGTCGAAAAGCTGCAGAGAGTGAGGGGAGGCCGGCGGGTAGGTGGGAACTCAGAAGCATGAAGAAAGATGGCTCAGTGGCTGTCATTTTTTTAATGGTGGCATACTAACAGAGAGGGGGATTAATGAAATTGGGAGCACAACAAAGAAGAGCAACCTCTGACCCTAGGGAGATCATAAATGGAGTACAGAAATGAGATTCCCGAACACCCCGAGAACGTGGGAGTGTGCGTTGTCCACCAGGTGGAGGGGGACACGTGAGATGACATGACTTACTTCTCTATTGGACCTTTTCTCACCAGGGTCTTTTCACCTAATCCACCTGATGTTTGATGACTACGTGCTTTACCTGTTGGAATCTCTGCACTGTCAGGAGCGGGCCAACGAACTCATGCGAGCCATGAAGGGGGAAGGAAGCACTGGTAAGCCAGCACTTCACTGGGGACTGACCACCTGGCAGTGGGAAGTGCCTCCCTCCTTCTGTGGTGCATTTCTTTATCCCCAAGAATTTAGTTATGGTGAGTGGGTCAAGTGCCATGGAACCAATAATGAACTCGGACCTGCGTGTCTGTGGGAAGCACCTTCAATGCCATGATAGTGAGTGGGAGTCACCAAGGGTTTTAAGCAGGGGAGTGACTGGTGCGACACAGATTAGGAAGACAACTTGCCTTGACATTTGGCTCTAAGAACTCACCTTTTCTCTACTCGTAGCAGAAGTCCGCGAGGAGATCATCTTGACAGAGGCTGCCCCACCAACCCCTTCACCAGTGCCCTCGTTTTCTCCAGCAAAGTCTGCCACATCCGTGGAGGTGCCACCTCCCTCCTCCCCTGTCAGCAACCCCTCCCCAGAGTACACTGGCCTCAGCACTACAGGTAATGCAAGGTCTGGGGGTGGGGGAGTGGATGTTGAAAGCAAGAACTTTCTGGAAAAACATTCATCTTTAAACTATGAAAGACAGGGCTAAAACCAACTACCCTTCCTGGATTTGTGGGTGACTTGCATGTACCAATTTCTTCATTGGTGTGTCTTCCATATGCTGCTGTTTTCAAGTTGACAGATTAAGCACCTGATAAAATCTCCACTGCCCGAGTGAAGCCACTGAAATTATTAAAGTGATATATAAGATAAATTAATACACAGCCATTCTTGAAAACAAAGTCCCTTTTTTTTTCCATCCCCCTTGCTGAGAAGCTCCTATCTGCTTTCTGGTTCATACCACAGAGCAGTCAGGAAAGTGACCTCCTCTATTCTGCCATCTTGAAAAAAAGGTCCATTCTTGAAAACAAGAAAGGAAACTATGAACCCCAAACTGAGAAATATCTCTGGAAAGGGGGACAAACAGGAAGCCATATTCTAAGCCATGGCAAACAGAAGCAAGGCAGGAGCTGTGAACAGAGCTGGTCATGAGCCAAACTAAGGCTGCCCTCCACGTGACTGTGAGGCTGATGCCACTCACAACCAAGAACCACCCAAGTCTGAATGCATACTCAAAAGAATTGAGAGCAGAGATCCAAACAAATATTTGTGTATCTATGCTCCTAATAGCATTATTTACAACAGCCCAAAGTAGAAAAGGATCCAAGTGTCCACTGAAGGATGAATAAATAAAATGTGGTTAGATACATACAATGAAATATTATTCAGTCTTCAAGAGGAATGACATTCTGATGTATGCTGCAACATGGGTGAACCTTGACACAATAGAAGAAATATCATGCAATTCCACCCAATGAGGACCCTAGAATGCTCAAATTCATAGAGAATGTAGAATGGTGGTCATCAAGGGCTGGAGGCGGAGGAAATGGAGCCCGAGTTTAAGTTTGAGAAGATGAACAGTTCTGGAGATGGATGGTGGCATTGATTGCACAACACAGCAAACATACTCACTGCTACCAGACTATACACTTCAAAATGGCTAAAACGGTGGATTTTATGATATGTGTTTTTTACCACAATAAAAATATCACCAAAATATCGATGGAGGCCCAGTTCCATGAAAGAGGAATAACAAACTAAGAAAAAGGAGAATTTTTGTCCAAAAGAATGAAGTTAACAGGACAATTTGAAAAGAACTGTTAGGATGAGAGCTAAAGGAGTAAAACAGGTAGGCCGAATAGAAAACTAGATCCACTGAAAGAGAATTAGTGAACTGAAACACAGCTGAGGAGTTCTCTGATAATGTGACACAAAGAAATGTGAAGGATAAAAGCTATGCTAAGGGCTGGGGATGTGGCTCAAGCGGTAGCGTGCTCGCCTGGCATGTGTGCGGCCCGGGTTCGATCCTCAGCACCACATACAAACAACATATTTTTTTATTCAGTCCTGCTCAATTATCCTCCCATTACCCAGGTACCAAATCTGGGAGTCTGCTTCAAATCTTTGTTCTTGTTCAATTTCTGTGTTAGGATAAGCTAAGGTGCTATAAACAAGTAGACCCAAACATGTTAATGCAACAGAAATCTATGTCATGTTTGAAAACGATACAGGCAGGATATTCTGTCACAGTGGAGAATCTCTTTCCATGCAACCGTTTAGAAGCAAACATTTCCTCATTAGACTCTGCCATACCCTAGAGCAAGTTCTCAAAGTGTGGTTCTCAAAGTGTGGTCTCCTTGAAACTGCTTTAAAAAGCTTGTTAGAAGGTCCCAGCAGACCAGTTGACTTTGAAACTCTGGGGTTGGGGCCCAGCAATCTTGTTCAACAAACTTGTAACTGTTCCGATGTTCACCAGTTTGAGGACCACTGCCTTCAGTCTGTGCCAAGTTTGTAACTGGCAGACAGAGATAAAGAGGGTATGGAGGACGTCTGAGATGGCATACCACACTTCCACTCAGTCTGTCAGCAGGGACTCAATCACGTGGTCTCATGGAACTGAGGAGAGGCTAGGAAACGCAGGATAGTGGGTAGCCAGGTAGGGAAGGTGAACAGATTGGGGGCAACTGCTGGCACTCTCCCTCACACCTCCCATGTCCCGTTGCCCTAGTGCACGCCCGGACTGATCCATTCTTTCCTATCCCATTCATGCCACCTGGTTCGGACTCTCACCACTTCTCAGCTCCCACACTGCCCACTAGGTTTATTTTGGTGAGAAGCTCCTGCCTCATCTAAGTGCTGGGGCAAAGAACCGGCAGCTCCATGCAAAAGCTCTCCATCTGCAACTCTCTTCACACACTGTTCCTCCTTCCAGGACCACCCCCTTCCATCGTCTACCCGACCCATCTCTTGGTTCTCCTTTGACTTTTTCCCACCCCCAAGTTAGAATCTTCTTCCAGATCCCACAGCATGGGTCTAGTCATATTCTAGTTCTGCTTAGAATAGGGCTGTTTTCAGAATAAACTAGGAAATACATTTTTTTTGGGGGGGGAGGGACCAAAAGAACAGGATCAGATTGCTCCTCTCAGGATGCTATCTTTTGTCATTCATTCTTTCACTCACTCACATCCATCCATTTATCCAAAAAATATTTCTCAAGTGGCTTTTTTTTTTTTTTTTTTTTTGGTACCAGGGACTAAACCCAGGGGCACTTAACCACTAAGCCACATCCCCACTCCTTTTTATTTTTTTATCTTTTATTTTGAGACAAGGTCTTGCTAAATTGCTTAGGCCTGGCTAAGTTGTTGAGGTTGGCCTTGAACTTGCAAACCTCCTGCCTCAGCCTCCTGGGTCACTAAGATTACAGGCATGAGCCACCACACCTGGCTCAAGTAGCTTCTAAACCCTTCTAGATAGATGGTTGTGTGACAATGAACAGTTTGACTATGGTTCGGCTCCTTGGGAGTGGATATTTAGAGGTAAATGTTCTGATGAGCAGATGGGCGATTACAAGATAGTGTGATCAGTGCTAAGTTGAGAGAAGGGACAGGGAAGAGGGGCACCTCCCACATGTATTTGGAGGGACTGGGAAGGCTGGAGAATGGGGAGAAGACATTCTAGGCACAAGAAGCAGCTGATATAAAGTCCTGAAGGGACGGGAAATCATATTATTTTCTGAGAACTTTGAGTATATGTATCCCTGGATTAATTCCTTCCCCAAAATGAAGGAATCTGTCCAGAAGTACTAATAAGAGAGGGGATGAGCAGAAACTTAAGAGCTTACAAGGTGCCTGCCCTCTTTTATACTTTTTCCAGGGGCAAAAACTTGCCAACTAACTCAGTGGCCCTGTCTCAGCCACTACTAAGGAAGCTGGACTCTGAAGTTTTGACAAGTCGGGTTGTCAATAAGTGGCATTAAATCAAGGTTTGATTTCACTTTGGGTAGACAGCTACAGAGAGTCCTCCTCTTTGGAGAAATGTAGATTTGAGCACTGCCATATTTGTTTACATAGATGTACCTGAAATCATATTTTGATTTCTACTCCAGCTTCATAGTGGGTAGTTTTCTAACTCAGAGAAATTGTAGAGAAAAGAACAACTTTGTTCACTGAGCACAAAATGCTGTTTGCAGCCCTTTGTTCACTCAGGTGTTTTTTATGATTGGATAACTGTCCTATGTCTCCCACCTCCCTCAGGAGGAGCAAGGGCAGTGGGAGCAGCCAGGAGCAGTTTCTGAATAGTCCTGCCCACGTGTCCCTGCTGCCACCAGGGAGACACACATGTCTGTCAGTGATGACATGCTTGCTTCTGAAATAAACAGGGAAATTATGCAAATAAAGCAGTTCTGCATTATGAAGCTGAAATAATTTGAGTGAAATGGTTTCTCACAGTGTGTCAACTTATCAAACAAGGGTACTCTCAGGACATGAGAGGAAGGGAAGATTGTGCAGGAAAGATTTCTATAAGCTAGCTCCTCATAATTCCCATCCGGCTAGTGAGTCTGCCTAGCTCTCTTCATAGCAATTTGGAGGCCTAAAGTGTGGCAGGTGTGATAATAGTCAAGGCCACAGGAATATCACAAATGTGTTCAGAGATTTTTGTGCAATGTGTTCAAGAGTCATAAAAGTAGCTTCTTAGAAATACAAATGTGAAACAGGTTCTCTTCAGATGACTGTAAGCTTTGAAGATTCTGGCACATTCCAGCTTTGTTCTCAGCTATCTCCGGGGGGGCATTAAAATGTCATCCTATATAAAACTATGCATAATATTTTTCTCAAATACCACTTTTTTTGCTAAATTAGACTGGACCTTGGCAGGCAATGGGTCACAGTCTTAGAGGAAACATAATTTCCTAACAACGTATATGGTTTTATGGGCTTATAATAAAGCACAAATTATTTATTCATGATGTACACCTAAAATTAAGAAATTTATTATGGTAGGCTTCTTAAATTTGAGGACTTTCACTGAACAGCATTGCAAATTAGAAAATAATTATGTAAATCCTATAAAATGGATTTGCCATTTTTTTCCTAAAGTTAACTCAGCACATGGTTTTCACGCCCAGTTAATTTTTATTTGTTTTTAAATCATTGCTTGATTTATATCCCATCTACTTCCCAAAAAGTTTCTGAAGTAGTTTATGATAAAAACAGGAAAACCAATCTTTTTTTTTTTTAAGACCAAAATCAGGAAGCAAGAAATAAAAGAAAGATGAGGTAAAATTAAAACAAAACAAAAAAAACAGTTGGCTAAAAAGTTTTGTTTTGTTTTTAAACTGTAAGTGAAAATTTAAGTGGCCCAGCTCCTTTGTTGGGTTTCCAGCATACCCTGACTATTACTGACCAGTGGATGCATTATCAGGTTGAACTAGTTGAGTGTCAAGGCTAATTGTACCCGTGACTCTCCAACAAATCAACGTCTCACTGTGGATGGACACTTCCTCATTTTTTTAGCAGCGAAAGAGAGAACAGTGTCATGACTGCTTAGTGAGCACAAAGTGAAAATAAGTCCATTGCACAGAACTTCTGGCATTCTTTGATACAAGGATAGGGAATCCAAAGCAGTACAGCTTCAGCTTCTCAGGAAAATGGCCACTCTGTGCATTCACATCTGTCTAGTCCCATATCCACACTTCACGTATTTCTAAATAGGCTTCCTTAAGACTGTACTTATTGTTTTCAAAGCAGGGAGGGACAAAGAAAGTACTCACTAGGTCCCTAAAGTTGAACCTGATATATGGCCAATGTTGATTGGGTTTATTAGTCTATGGCCAAGTCATGTTAAGAGATAGGCCAAGGATTCCATTTCAGTGGATTTCTGCAAGGTGAAATCCAATCCATTTGTCCTCTCACCCCCAACTTTGCGGATTTGCCATCTCCCCGTGGCCAGCAAAGTCCAGCTATCTTAACTTTAGGGAAAATGGGCTTTTCCTCCTCAAAAGCATGGCAGGTGGTGCCAAACTATCACCCATTTAACATGACATTGGACTGTAATTCTTTAATGTCATTTAAAGAAAATGTTGGACTTCTATGCTGTCTGGGTCGGGCCACCGAAGGGCTCTAAAACCCCCGTTTATGATGTCACGTTAAGTATCACCTCCTTCAACAATGACAATAAAAGTTAACTATTAAACTCATGTTTTCAACTTCCCACCATGGGTTCCCTGCAACACAAAACCAGAAAATTAAATCATTGAGATGTGAGGATGCCTAATGAAACAAGAAGCAAATTCCTCATAAATGGCCCTAACTGTAAAACATCTGCCTGCCCAGCTGCATTTTCAGCACATCAGTTGAGGATGTAACAAAGATGACTGACCCCTAGTCTTTCCAAATAACAAAAGCCCAGTTATTCTGAGGACAGCTAAGCTGAGTGGGACATGGTGCATGTGTAGCCTGCCTGCAGACCTTGGTGACTCATTTATAGTGAATTCCTCCCCTTTCAATCCCGGCTGCTTCCTTTTCTTTAAAGGAAAAGAATTAAAATAAATACATAAACTGGGACTAAAACCAGACTGTTTGATGCATGCTGACTTCGCACCATCAAGTGTTGGCTTGGTGTTGTTGGGACCTTGGATTTGCTCCTTCGTTCTCATTCCCTTTTTCACTAAATATGTATTCTGTGTCTCATCTGTGCCCTGGGGGTACAGAAGTGAAAAAGACATCATTGCTGCTTTTGTGGTACTTTTATTGTTGTGGGCAAGAGTCAATGCAGAAGTAACCCCCCAGGCAAATATATAGTTTCAAATCGTCATCCGGGTTTAGTGGTGAATGCTTGTAATCCCAGCAGCTGGGGAGGTTGAGGCAGGAGGACTTCGAGTTCAAAGTCAGCCTCAGCAACTTAGTGAGGCCCTAAGCAACTTAGTAAGACCGGGTCTCTAAATAAAAAATAAAAAGGGCTGGGGATGCAACTCAGTGGTTAAGCACCCCTGGGTTCCATCCCTGGTACCAATAACATAATAACATTAAAAAGTCAGTTCTACAAGTGAAAATAAAAATGTGCTACAAAAAGGTACAAAATGCGGACCTGCCTTAGTTGATAGAGACCGCCTCTCTAAGGATGTGATATTTGCCTAAGACATGAAGTATCACAGGGAGCCAGCCACATAAATGTTGGGGAGGGGAAAAGAACATTCTAGGCAATAGGGACAACATGTGCATAAGCTTGAGGCAGAAAAGAGCTTGGAATAGGTGAGGAGGGACTGGAGCACATAAATAAGGGAGAGAGGGTCAGTTGATGAAGTTGCAGAGAGAGGCAGAGGCTGAACAATGAACCAACATTTCTTTCTGGGAAATGATTCATTTGCTTGCCCCTGATCAGTTGTGTCAATCAGATTTTGGCCATGGAAGTATTAGTGAAATGGGAGGTTTCCATGATCAGGAGGTATTCTTCCTAAGCACAGCTATGTGAAGGACAGATGACAGCCAATGGGATATATATAATATAGATATAAAATCTTCTTTCCTTGTCTCAGTCTTGAAGGTTACAGGAAATGTTTATTAACATTTCCTGAATCAAGCAGAAATTAAGCAACATGGCCCCAATAGAACTTTCAGTGATAATGGAATTTTTTAAAATCTGTAATCCAAAACATTAGCCACTAGTCATGTGTTTCTATTGTTCACATCAGATGTGGCTAGTGCAGCTGAGGAACTGAATCTTCAATTGCATTTAGTTTCAATTAATTTAAGTTTAAGTAGCCATATGTGGCTAATGGTTGTTGCTTAGGGTAGGGCAGCTCTAGAATCTCGTCAACACTTAAAGGAGCTTATTTCTTTAAAAAAAAAAAAAAAGAAGTACAAATAGCTTAGGTTAGATGAAAATTTGAGTAATATCTATAAGGCTTAGGATCCCAGTGGGGAAAAAGTTCAAATGATTTGGTACAAGATTTGAAGGGAACAGTATAACAAGTAGCCTGGGAAGCAGTCTAACTTTTCACAAGTTTACAGCAGGCTCTCACAATTTGATTTGGAATGGCCCTCCACACACACAGCCTTGCTACCCAAAATATGGTCCATGGACCAACAGCATTGCCACCCCATAATTCTATAAATGCCCCATTCCCAACCCACAGAATCAGAGAATTGGTAGTTAGTCAGTAGTCAGAGACTGCCTTTCTAAGGAGGTGATATTTACCTAAGACCTGAAGAATCGCAGGGAGCCAGCCGCATAAACGAGAGGAAAAGAACATTCTAGGCAATAGGGACAGCATGAGTGCAAGCAGGAGGACATGCTGCACTTTGAACCGCATCTCTGGGAATTCAAACACCCATCCAAGTGTGAGGAGAATGGCTGTTTGTGGAAAGATTTTAGAGTTGGGCAGATCTGGGTTCAGATCCCAACTCGGCCATTTTCCTGGTCAAGTCCTTCAACCTTTGGCCGTCACTTTTCTTACCTCTACAAGGAGGTAATACTACCTACTTCAAAAGGTTGTTGTGAAGATTAAATGAGTCAATGTATGAAGAGAAACTAGCGTGGGGTCTGGCTTATGTTAGATGGTCATTGCTAATTTATTCAACAAATCATTTTTGACAGCTATTCTGCTCCAAGCTCCCTTCCTGTCCTGTGTTTAACACCCCTTCCAAAACAAACCAAAAAAACATTCGGCAAGAGGAATGTTTTGTTGGGGATGGGAAGAAATGTTCCTGTCTAGCACTTTCAATACTCTCACTGCCTCTTGTGAGATCTTCATTGAATTCTCAAGGATCAGGGACTCCCACCATTCTCCTCAGCCCTTCTAATAAATAGGGATGTAAGAAGGGAGTGGGTGGAGCATGAAATATGGGGAAATATGGGAATTAGACAAATAAGAGACGGTTGTTCTTGTTTTACCAACAAATAAAAAGCACTAGAGCCGTCTTTAAAATCAAGCACAAAGTGTTAGCTGCACAGTTTCTTTCATTAGTTTCCTTAAAAAGAAGCGACCACAGCAGCAATTCTTGCTGGAGGTCCCTCTGGTAGGAGAGGGAATGCAAGGGGTGTTCTTTTCTGCTCCCCAGGCAAAAAGGGTTTCTCACCCAAGCCAGTAGGTGTTAATCTGCTTAAGCCTGCCTGAGTGGACGTGTTAGATTGCTGGCACATGGCCATTTAGAGGTTTTGTTCCCCAGACCACAGGAGCCTATTTTTCCAAGAGTTCCACTAGCTTTTTGTTTGATAACGTCTATTTCTAGCAGCATTTACTCCTTCAACAACAAATTCTATGGAACAAAAATTTATTGAACACCTACTATTTGGCAGACCCTCTGTTGGGGATACAGAGATGAATAAGGAACAGTTGCTGTGCTCCAGGGGCTCGTACAAAAGTAACTTCTGCTGCTGCCTCTCAGGTGATGGCTATTATCATCATGTCTTCCTACTGCTTGGAAAAAAAAAATCCTTTGGTTTCCTGGACTGCCCCTTATAAATATCCACTGACCTTGCTATACTCCCCTGAGGTCACAGGGGCTTAAAGGGTTAATTACTTGCTTGTTGTGGCTGGCTCATTGTTCTCTCAAAACTATGCCCCCCCACACACCAATTATGTTTCCCAGAGTAAAATCTGTTTAATGTATTATGTTTTACTTTTTGCAGAGACAATATATATTTGTTAGAAAAAAATAAAGGGAAAATTTTAAAAATCATCCCTAAATCCCCAGAGATAACCTGGTTTAATAAAAATAGTATTTTTTAGATAATAATATTTTAAACATAGGTTTAAAACATAGAGGGCAGACATGCTTAATACAATCATCTGAGATGTGATCATTTGGGGATTTTTCCTTCTGATCTTCTTGCATTTTCTTATAAGTGATGCCTAACATGTAGTCTTCCAAAGTCATTATCTTTTGGAGGAAGAATGTGGAATAGATGCATAAAGCAGGAAGAGGTACTCTCAGCCATACTGCTGAATAAGGACGCTAGTGATTTTAGAGGAAAACATGTTTAGACATTTGCTGTAATTGATTTTAAATTACTGTTCCCATAAGTGTTCTGTCACTAATGTGTGAGGCAGTTTTCTGTTACTATTTAAAAAAATGCTTGAGATATCGCACTTATGAAAAGAGAAAGTGTACTTCTGGGGTTTTAGAGATTTCAGTCCATGATCAATTGGCCCCATTGCTTTGAGCCTGTGGCAGCACATCATGGTAGAGCCGGTGGCAGAGCACGACCTTTCACCTTGAGGCCAGGAAGCAAAAGCCCTTGGAGATCCTGGCCACAGAGTCCCCTCCAAAAATCTCCCACTTGCCACCATGCCCACCTCTTGAAGTTTCCACCACCTCCCAGTTGTACCACCCTGGGAATCAAACCTGTAACACACGGGCCTTTGGGGACCACTTAAGATCAAACTATAGCATCCAGTGATAGAATTGACCCAAGAAACTTGTATTCATCCCTTGAGGTGTACAATGAAAAATATGAAAATATAAGTTTTATATAAGAATACCTGAATTCATAATGAAGAGAGCTTGAATACCATTTAAAAATATGCCACATGTCAGGTTTTTTGACATATCTTGATTAATATAACAGTCCAGCAAGATAGATATTATTACTGCTCCTTTACCAATGATGAAACAAAGGCCCATAAAGTTGAAGAGTCTTGCCCAGGATCTTTTAGCTAGTACACACAGAATCAGGATGCATAACAGAGACATTGTGATAGAATAGAAAGTGTGCGGCAGTCTTGGGTCCCACAGGCCACCAAAGCACTCTGGGACTTTGGTCAAGCTATTTAACATTCTGTGCTTTTCTCTGATGCCTCTTCTGCGTTCCATGTTGACATGAGGAGACAGTCCTAAGAATAAAGATGAAGCCTATTGTGAGGATGCTGTCCAGGGTGTTGTTGAACAGTTCACAGTTGCCTCTTTCTGAGGGTGTCTGAAAGAAAGTCCAGTTTGATCTGAATTCCAAGTATAATATTACTTCTGAGAAATTTGTTTACTATCTTATGGCTCCTAACTGGTTAAGCTTCATTTTAGCATTAGTTCTAGAAAACTCAGAGCCAAGTTTAAGATCCTTACATAGGAAGAGTTTGGATCTTTAGGATATGTTGTGTTTTGCCTTATTCCTGATTTCATTTTTTACCTTCAATTTTGTTTTTCTTCTTTCATATCTACTTTCATATTATCTTTTTGAATCTTCTTTATTTCTATGTGCTTCCTTTATTTATTTATTTTAGCTTTCTGTTTTCTCACCCATGAACAGGGGACAATATTTCCCTGAACAATTGTCTGAAAAGCCCTGAGCATGGTGCTCAAAAAATGATATCTCCTTTTCCTGTTCTTGGGATGAATCTTTGTCTCTTTTCATTAAAAGAGAAGGGCATTGGTCTGGGGTTGTGGCTCAGCAGTAGAGTGCCCACCTAGCATGTATGAGGCACTGGGTTCAATCCTCAGAACCACATAAAAATAAATAAATAAAAGAGAAGGGCATTATTTGCATTCTAAAATATTCTCCAGTTTACAAAAGGGCTCACTACAAGATTCTTTTAATAATAAAGCAATGTATTTAAAATGAGTTTCCATCTCCACCTTCTTTAAGGGAGGGTATTCCTTACTGACGTCCTATCACATGGTTGGCACAGTGCTGATCCCCACTAACTTTGTGCCACCTCCTCCTATGCCCCTGTCAATGCATCAACTCTCCTGTGCCATTTATAAAGCCCTGGAAATGAAATGAACTAGATTTTTAAAAATGCAAACCCCCTTTCTTTAACTTCCTAGAGGAATTTTAAGACAGAAATGGTCTGCTGCAGAAAATATAGAATTGGAGGACCAAATTTTTCTCTTTTATTTCACCTTTAAAAAAATGGCTTCCCTTGAATCCTCTTCCCTCCACATGTTTATTTTCAGTATGTTAACATATTTTTTTAATTAAAAAAAATTTTTTTAGTTGTAGTTGGAACACAATACCTTTATTTTATTTCTTCATTTTCATGTGATGCTGAGGATCGAACCCAGTGCCTCATACATGCTAGGAGAGCACTCTACCGCTGAGCCACAACCCCAGCCCCACTATGTTAACATATTTTAAAACTTATCAGAAATGAAATTGTCCAGTGAGTTTATTATAAGCTCATTAACAATTTCTTAAATTTTCTTTTTTGAAAATTATAACCATCTTACATCTAAGCATCTTGAGGGCTTTTATTTTTGTCCGGCTCCCCTCCCCACCATAGTGCTAAGGAGCACTTTCAAGGTACCCAATTAAAAGGAAATAAATAAAATTAATGATATGTATGGAATCAGTCACAGTCCAGGTCTCTGTCTAATAATCTTCAAAAAGACCTGGGCAGGCAGAGCCCAATAATCTACTTAAGTTTGCTTAAAGCAATTTGTTAGATCTTTAACACCTGTTGAGTGCTTAAAAGTTAATTTTCAGGGCCTGCCTGGGCTCCATTGCCTGAGATCTCCTGTGTCCTTCCTCCCTTTCTTCTTTCCTTTCCCCTTTCTTCCTTTTAAATTTTTTATTAAGAGTCTTTTGGTCACCAGGTTCTGTGCTAAGCGCTGGGGATCTCATGGTGGACAAAGCAGACAAGGTCTCTATCCTCATGAAGCTTACAGTCTGTGGGGGAGGGCAGGCATTAATTATATCGTTTTTCTCTAATGGGTATAGAATTAATTGCAATAGGAGCCATCAAGGCCCTGACCTGGTGTGGGTTAGGAGATAGCCCCTCTGGATTAAGATATGAAGAATGAGTGGGTATTAAGAGAGGGACAAGGACTAGGGCAACAGAAACAGCATATGCAAAGGTCCTGTAGTTCTAGGAATTGTGGTACTCTGGAGAAAATGAAAGATTCTGTGGCTGGACCAGACAGGAATATTTCAGGTAAATGTCCACGAAGCCAGAGACACAAGCCTTGCAAAGACTTTGGCCTTCAGTTCAAGAGTGATTGGAAGCCACTAAAATGTTCTAAGAAAAACTTAGTAACCAATGCATCTTAATTTGTCTCTGCAGGAGCAATGCAGTCGTATACCTGGTCTCTAACATACACAGTGACAACGGCTGCTGGGTCCCCAGCTGAAAACTCTCAACAGCTGCCCTGTATGAGGAGCACTCATGTGCCCTCCTCCTCCGTCACACACAGGATACCAGTTTACCCCCACAGAGAGGAGCATGGGTAGGTGACTTTCTGGGATGCAGCGAGACTTTAGATTTAAGGTGGGGTTCACTTAGCAGCTATTTCCCCAAAGGATAGGAAGGCTGCCACTCTTTGTTGGGTTGTCATAGTATGCTCAGTATTGTACTGTGTATAACTGTCACTCATAATCCCACGCAACCAGGTGATGTAGGTAGGTTGGTGTTAGCAACCCCATTTTGCAGAGGAGGAAGCTGAGACTTGGGGGTCAGAGCAAGTGTGTCTGCTCCAAGCCTGTATTCTTCCTCTTTACCCTCTCCAGCAGTCCAGTCTCCCTGAAAGGCTCCTTGTGAACTCTGTAGATGTTCATAGCTTTGTACTAGGTCCAAGTCTCTGTGACTCCATTTAGAGGAGGGCTTCCCTACCTATGGGTGGGAGGTCCCTGGAGAGGGGTAGTTATTTCCCAGGCACAGGGAATCCCTGGAGGTTCCAGCTCTGTACCATAGATAAATAAATCATTTGTTTTGCCCATTTTTTTTTTCTTTTCAAATCTGGGCAGTGATGTTGGTGTGATGAATAAACTGCAAATCAATTCATTTGCGGGTGTCCCCTGACATAGTAGCCCATTACGCACTGTCTTTCATTAAAGACCCTAAGCTTATCAGGCCTAGTGAGTAGATCTGAATGAGATGTCAGAAAGAGATGCCACCCTGTAGTTCAGGGAGCCTCCCTTGCAGCCACTCACAGGCCAGGTTCTGAGGCACCAGCTGTGGGGCACCAGAGGAGCCAGGGAGGACCTCTCTAGTCCCTTGCCCCAAGGGGCCCAGCCTAAGGCAGCAAGGCAGAAACCCTGAAGGTGGGCACAGGCAGGAGGCTGGTGTACTTTTCCATATTTCTGGGTGCCCCTGAGGGCCAATGGGGAGCCATTATTTCCTCAGGGGGGCTTTTAGAGTATTTTCTATACGTTTAGAATAGACTACAGTTTTGTTTCAGAGAGTGTTTTGAATCTGCAGGAATGGCAGAATAGACACTCCAGGGTCACAAGTCAGCATCTTGGCCATGGAGATGTTATAAGGGCTCTGTGGTATCGAGTGTCTTCACACACATGATCCCTAGAAAAACCCTGTGCCGCATTTGCACAAATTTGCAAAACAGGACTGTGAGTAGCCCAAACTCACACAGCTAAAATATAAGGGACTCTGGCTTAGAACAGGGGTCTCTGACACCCAGTGGGTCCTGCCGTGGCACTTCCTGGAAGAAGAGGAAGGGGCAAACACAAATCCCTGCTCCACTTCTTTTCCCCTCTCCCCCGTTTGGTTTCAGGATGTAACATGGGGCCGCTCAGCATGGAAGGAGGAGAGTTTCCATCACAAATTGCGTTTTGCTCAGAGCTGGAGTCCATTCCCTGAGCGCTTGTGTCGAGGGCGCTGAGGGAGAAGGGAAAGCTACCTGGGGTTTTAAACTTACCAAAACAAGGCTGCATGGAGATAGGAATCAGAAAGAAGAAGAAAAATAGGAAAAAGAACAAAAAGGGGAAAAAATAGATGAGGTTGATTTTTAAAGGTGTCAAACTGATTTGTTCTCCTTGTTCTGACTCACCCTGTTCAATGCGCTTGCCACATTTTAGGTACACGGGAAGCTATAACTACGGGAGCTATGGCAACCAGCATCCTCACCCAATGCAGAGCCAGTATCCGGCCCTCCCTCACGACTCGGCCATCTCTGGGCCACTCCACTACTCCCCGTATCACAGGAGCTCTGCCCAGGTGAGTGGATGGTCCTGCTTGGTACCAAGTCCAGTCAACTAACAACCAGTAAGCACCTTCTGCAGACTCTGTGTGGCCCAAGAGTCCCCAAGGAGAGCAATCCTGTGCCACTTTCCCTCACTGGTCTGGATGGCTTAGCAGTTCTTTAGTCAGCTCCTCTCTCTGACTTCTCTAATGTCAGGATCCCATGGGCCATGCATCTGCTGTCCCCTTCTAGGAGGCCACTGTCACTGCCTGTCAGGACTAGCATCTCAGCGTCACTCTCACTGGTCTGCCCCTTTTCAGTCCAGTCCACATGTAATTGGAACCAGAAAAATCTTCCCAAAATGGACCCATTTTTGATCATTCTTAGGCCATACATCTCCTTGGGTTTCTCACTAACAAACTGCATTGTGGCCCCGGGCAGGTGTGAACCAGGGTTACATGTGGGACACCAGAGCCAGGCATTCTGCTCGTCTTTCCTCTGCGTTGGCCCCAAACACAACTGCTCACAGGTCCATTCAATTCTGCATCTAAATGTCTCTACCTCTGTGCTGCCCTTGCCTCAGCCTCAGCCTTTTTCACTTCTAACTTAGTGACAGAAGACCTTCTGGTGGCCTCTGTATCTCTAAAGCATGCCCTATCTCATGTCTGTCCCCTACACTGCAGCTGGAAGAGTCTTTGGAAAAAACTGACCGTGACACTTCTTCTTTGATACATCATTGCTTTCAGGGTCAGGTTCAATTCTTTAACTTGTTTCCCAAGATTGTTATCTTTCTGGTCTACCCACCACCCTCTCTACCCCTTGTCCTCACCATGTATTATTCCTCTGGCTGGGTGTCTCTTCTGCTTCTCATTCAAGACAAACATCTACCTCTTTTGTGACATTTCCTGACAGTACTGGCTTCCTCCTTCCTTCCTGGCGCACTTCCTTATCAAGTGCTACTCTCTGAGATTCTGCTTTCAGTCATACGTCTTACACCCTGTTGTCACCAACTTTCCTGCCTAACTCTACAGGAGACCCCAAGCTCCTTCAAGGTAAAGATTAAATCTATATCCCCAGGTCACAGGAGAAGGCACCATCAAAAAGATCAGCTAACTTTTCCTGCACTCTTAAAAAGGAGCCAGGTTCTGCGCCAAGCACCATGTACATCCTCTAGATAACCCTTGCAGAAGGGAACTTGAGACTCTGGGTAACTAACTGGCCTGTGCATTTGAACCCAGGCAGTGTGACTCCCATCCAGGCTCTCAGGCCCCCCACCCTGTGCTGCCTCTCAGAGATGGGCTGTCTCTAAACATTCATATATGAAAGGTACCATCAGCACGAACAATGGTTTAGTGAGCTGAGCGCATGCACTCTATGCTGCAGGTGTGGGAAGCCATGGCTGATTCAGGGAGTGGTAGAATCAGAACTGTGCCTAAGAGACCTCTCAGGGACCCCATAGGATGAATCAGAAAGGAAGAAGAGGCAGAGGGCTCAGCTCCAAAGCACTTGCAAGAGCCTAGGAGAGACACAGCAGGACCACAGGATAGCAGGATGAGGCTAGGAGGGAGGCCGCAATGACATCAACTGTCAGCACACACTCTGGCCTCCTGGGGAGAGCAACGAGGAGAATGTAGCCATAACACAGGGGCATTGGGGGCCAACAGGCGTTTGTTTTGATTTCCATGTACAGTACCCAGTGGAGCCCTGGTTTAATCCCCAGACAGGCCAAGAAGTTGATTCCACTAAATGCTTACCTGGGGCATTCATTATAGGTCTCCAGCTACGTCACCCAGAGATGCCAGCTCCTTAGGTACTGCCTCTCCTGGGAGCAGAGTCTGTCCTCCTCTCTGGGATCTGGGGAATGACTAGAACTGCTGCCACAGCCTGGGTCACCCTAGGCACAGGCTGGCAGCTCCTTCATTCATTCGTCTGTTCTTCAAGTGGTTGCTGGGGGCAAGCACTGCTGGAGGCAGAGCAGGTCTGCTGTGCAAGATAGTGTCCCTGAGCCACAGCTCCGGGCATTATGGTCCCTCCCTCCCTCCTTTACCCCCACACCCCTGCCAGGAAATTTCAGGAGCTGGTTTTCTGGAGTGATATTTTAAAGCCTTGACATAAAAAGAAGCCAATGTCTCCTCAAGGGTCATGCAGACCCTGGTGATCAAAGATAGATCTACAGCATCTGCTCTGGAGGCTGCAATAGACCGAGAGTAGAACTCTATCGTATAATAGCCTGTCTTAATAGAAGGACCCAAGATCTAAACCAAAGCCCCTGGAGGGGCCTTCTCTATCCTAGATATAGACTGGGTGTGAGCGGCCCCAGGGCCCTTGTCCAGCTTCTTTGTCACTATGGTTTGTGATGCTCCTGTCCCAACACACACACACACACACACACACACACACACACACATACCTTTCTTTCTCTCTCTGTACTTTAATGCCTTAGTCTCCATGTGAAGTCATGTGGGGAGAAGATATTTATATCACATTCTACCCAACTTGATGGGCAAGGGACAGTCTCACCTATAGAGGAAGCACCCATTGTTTTTCATTGACATTTGTGCGACAAGCACTGCTCTAGGCACTTTCAAATACATGGACTCATTGAATTCCCCTCACAACCTAGGAAGATGGCATTTTTCTTCCATTTTTAAAGATGAGGCAACAGCTGCAGAAGGCCACATACCCCATGTCATGTATCCAGTGAATGGCTAATCAGACTCAAATACAGATTCCCGAGTCTCAGCCCTGACCTGAAGCCAGTGGCACTGAAACTGCTGTGCTTTGCAAGGTAGAATGTAAATTCCGAAAGTTTCAAACAGAAGCAGATACCTTATTTCCTTCCTTTGATTGATTGGTTCTTTAGTTTAAGACTGAGCACACAGGGTTAAATTTACTGCAGGGCTAATTAGTTTTAGTTGTCCAGAGCCAAGGTCAAGTTATCCCAATCCTGACTCAGTGAACATCACATTCACGTATCAGACTCACTGGGGGGATGACCAGTCTGAATTGAAGAAAAACCACAATTCAAGAAGCATACTTGGTCATCTGCACCCGAGTGACTGCGGTTAACGTCTGCAAATGAATGCCTCTGGGCCTGCCTGCAAAAACTGATATACACATCCCAGGAGGGCAGTGATCATATGCGTTCCTGCATTTACATGCTCACAATAATTTTAAGTCAAATGAATTTTGATGTAGAATACGTATATGCCCTTGTTTACATGACTCGTTTGCATAATACTTGCTTTCTTCCTCCAAAGTACAAAAGTAAACCTACCAGCCCTGCTTGAATTCTCATAACCTATGAATCCATGTGTCCAGATGCATGAGATTTCACACTGGAAGGTTGGAATTATTTTAGACCATTTTGCTACTACACAGCACTCATTCTTATCAAAGTAAGTGAACAAGGAATAGTTGACTACTAATTCCCAAGCTCCCCATTCCCATGTCTGACCAAAAAGAAAATACCAGAGCAGATACACAGCTATAAAATATTTCTGAGCCTCATTCAATACATGCTTATGGAATCGAACTTCTGCCCTGTCAGCAGCCATGAATGTGAACAGGGACCCTAGAGCTCAAATACCATTTCATCAATCAGAAGCTGTATGGCTGGGAATATGCTTAGAATGAACCAGAAAACTGTTCCTTATTCCCCATCTGAATTGCTTAGACCCAGCCTTGTCAGCCAATCACCACCTCTCACAAGATCTCCAGCTACTCAGCCCAAACCAGCCCAGCGCCATTAGCCCACGGTACTCTTAGCATCTTAGGATAGTATCTTGGGCCAAAGAGGAAAAAAAAAAAAAATAGTCAACCATAATGTTGTAAGATCTCTGAATATAGAGGCAGGTTCCCTGGGTTCAAATTCCAGCTCTGTCTTTGATTAGCTCTGTGCCTCAATTTCCTCATCTGAAACATGGGGATGATGACACTACTATTTCATAGGCTCACCGTAAGGGTCAAGTGAGTTGATAAAGGTTAGAAGAGGGCCTTGCTCACAGTTAACACAATTTGTACATATTACTATCCTTTGTAAAACCAGATATAATGTTATTACATTTTGTGTGATCATATAATTAACTTCTGTCTTCTTCACTGAACAAGAAGGCAAGGACTGGGTTCTTTTTTCCTCACTATTCCCAAGGCCCTGCCTAGAGCTTGGCCCTTAATGGGTTTTCAGTTAGTGCTTATTAATGAAATGAATGAATGAATGGATCTTCATTCTGGGGCTATGTTGCTGTGTGACCTCAGCAGGTCATTTCCCTTCTTTTGATGTCAATTCACTTACCTGTAAAATGAGAAGTGGGATAAGATGGTTAGTGACTATCATTAGTGGGCCATGATCCTATGCAACTCAGAAAGGAAGAATATTAATAATAATGAACACTTTTTAAAAACTTACTACATGGAAATCCTGTGTTTCAATATTAATTTAATTCATAATGACCCTAAAAGCTCAGCAGATGTGGGCTGAGATAGATTTTTGGGGAGCTACATCCTCTTCCAGAAGAGGCCAAGAGGAAGCCTTCCTGGGGGCGGGCCCTGGCAGTACTTGGGTACCGTGAGAGCCGCCTTTCATAGGAAAACAGTTTGTGCTCCAGACTCGGCCACCTTTCAACCCTCACTCAAGTAGCAGTCCATTTGGTAAGGGGCAAGGATAAAGGGCTCATTCTTCCCTCTCCAAATGTAGGAAAGTCAGCTCCTAGTGTGGGGAGTCATTTCCCAAAATAGACTTCCTAACTCAGTTCCAAAGAGGCCAAGAGTCGATCACGCCAAGATGGACTTATGCAATGGCCCTCTGGTGGTACCTTCAACCACACACACACACACTCATGTGCACACACACACATGTGCCCACAAGCACCCCTCACGTACCTTTCTCAAGGGCCAGTAGCTGGTGATTTCTCTCCATTTTAAAATTGGTAGCAACAGCTTGTGATTTGACCCAGAGAATGGTAACTTCCTGTTATAGGCCCTCAACAAAAAGTGCCTTTATTCCAGGCAGAGCTCTCTGGACCCCGGGTTTGTGCCCAGCATGCCTAAGGACCTTGTGTGAAACCAGATGTGAAGTATGAAAGGTGAGGAGGGTGCCACTGGCCGGCCCCTGCCACTCCCAGCAGACTAAATAGTGGTTTCATTGGTCCTCTTAATCACCAGGCCAAGACAGCGGCACCTCAGCCCTCTTGCCTTTCAATGGTCTCTTCACCACGGGGAAAACGAGTCACTGACTCATTTGCAATTAGCTGACCTAACAGGACAGAATTTTCCATGCTGGATTCATTGGTAACAGAATTGTATTGTCACACTGGAGATATTTTGAGCCAGTCTCATTTCCAGGCAATTGCTCTTTTGAGTCTATGACACAACCTCTGGGCACAGCTGCATTGAGGGTCCTTGACGAGACACAAAAACACACTCTTGAGCTCTGTGGGAAGAAGCTCCAGTCCATACCATGACATTTTACCTACACAAGCCAGGAGCAGGGAGGATTCCTCAGAACCAGCCGGCTGGGGCCAGGCCAGAATTCCAAGCCTGGGGTCTGTGGGGAAGGAGGGAGCCTGGTGAAGGAAGAGGACAGCTTCTCAGACTGGCTTCCGGAAGAGTGTTGTCCTGTGATTGGGCAGCGGCAGGTCAGCCGGTTTGGGGCAGTCGGATTGACATGGGGAAAATGTGCTACCCAGGGTGGGACTGATTTTATATGTCAGCTCCTTCACCAACTCTGTGTCCCGTTGGGTGTGGGTTCATTTCTATAATATGGGGTTGGATCACATGATCCCTAAGGTTCTTTCTGATGGTGATGTTCCAGGGTCCATTCACCAAATACGGTTTGGCACCTGCTAGGTGCCAGACACCGTGCAGATGTGGGGAATACAGTATGAACACAACAAAGCCCCACTGGAGACAGCCATTCAGTAGGATGGTGAGGTCCTGGCCTCAGAGAAGGAGGGTGGGGCGTTCAACTTCTGGAGATAAAAATGTCCAGAAAAGTCTCTCGGAGAAGTGACATTTGAGCTGAGGTCTGAAAAGGATCCAAAGTCAGGTGTGCCAGGAGCTGGGGGCAGGGCAGTCAAGAAGGGTTCTAGGCAGAGGCAACAGATAGGACCAGCTCAGTGTGCCACAAGACCAGAGGGTGGCCTCGGTACCAGCAAGAGACCATGGGGCAAGATGGTGTGTACATGTCCAGCAGATGATGTGTACTTGTCCAGCAGGCTCACTGGGGAGATTACCAGAAGGGGAAGAAACAGCTGACATCCTGTTTCCTTGGTCAGTCTCTCTGGGATTTTGAAAAGCCTACCTCACAGGCCTGAGGGCCGCCCATGGCTGCCACACCAATAGCATCCTGCAAAGCACATGGGTAGGCGCCAGTGTTTCTGATCTGACTTGGGAGTATGAAAGCCTTGGCGTGCTGTCCACAGTCTCCTTGGCAACAGCCTGGTGCCTCCCCAGACACCTCCTACACGCTTTTCCTTCTTTCCTGACTGTTCTCTTCATTGCGAGGGGGCTGTGCCGTGCTGTAAGGCACGCTGGCCTACCTAGGGGAAACACTCGCTGCTAGGTTGGAATCCCTCTTTCCTGATCTCTGGCCAGCTGGGTTTTTGCAATGCTTCAGGCCTAGGAGTCTGCCCCTGCTTCCCTCAGAGTGCCCCTGAATGGGGCAGAGAGGTTCCCTTGTCCACGTGGACTACAGTGAGCAGCCACTGTCACAACCCCCTCCTGCTGTCTAGGTTTCAGCCTGTCTGCCTCCCTCGCTGGAGGCAGCCTCCCACCTAATCCCTTGGGGCGCCACTTTCCAACTGTCAGGAAGACAGATGGGGAGCAGAAGAATTCACACATCCACACACTCTCTCTCCTCCTTGCAGTCCTTGCCATCATTGTTGATTGGCTCCTGTCCTTGTTGGGGTGGCCCTCAGCACAGCAAGGAGATCTTTGTGCTGACTAGCCTGCAAATGGGAGCTTTCAAAGGGAGCCCTTCGCTCCTCCCCTTCCTCCCCTCTGATCCTACTAAAAGGGGCTTATTTGCATAGCTGTCTTGGAAACAGAAAAGAATGTAAAAGAAGCAGCACTTCACAGGCACTTCTCTTCCTAATCCTTTCTAGAGCTGCTTCCCCTCTTCTTGTAGCCGCTAACACCTGTTCTTCTGACCTGCACAAAAGCCCTCCCCCAGCCCCCGCCTTCCATTGGCTTATCCTGACTCCTTCCTCCACAATCACACCAAGCCAAATAATTTACCACTTCCTACTTGTAGATCTTTCAGGACTTCAGTGAATGTGAACCCAAAAGAAAGATGTTCTCTAAATGATAGGCACTAATAATAACCTTTGAAGCTGTTGACTTGCTTTCTCTTCAAAAGCCTGCTTTTAGGCTGCAGTTCATAATTGAATTCAACTGTAAAATGCTATTTTTAATTATGTCATGTGTTTTACTTGGCAATATTGTTCTCTGGGTTGATGGAGTAGGACTTGTCACATCTCCAAAACTAATGATAAAACACATCCATCCAGCCATACATCTATGTTTATTCTGGACATGCTGTTATCAACACACACACACACACGCACCCTGGTATTCCTTATGGGGCTATTCCTCCTTTGGGGTTTGACTTCCCCAAATCTTTCAGATTAGGAGGGCAAAGCCAATAGTATCACCTGAGTGAACACCAGCCACAGACTGGCTATGAATCTCTTGCAGTTTTCCTATTCATTGCTTCCTCAGACCAAGACTCCATCTTACAGAAGTTCACTGATTCCATCAACTCTCATGAACAGTAGCTCAAGAAATTTAAACTGTGAACATTACTGAAATTGTGTGTATGTGACTTCAAGCTAATTTTAACCTTGTGGAATTTCTTTCCCCCAACAAGTACCCTTTTAATAGCCCCACTTCCCGGATGGAACCTTGTCTGATGAGCAGCACTCCCAGGCTGCATCCTGCCCCTGTCACTCCCCGATGGCCAGAGGTGCCCACAGCCAACACGTGCTACACAAGCCCGTCTGTGCATTCCACGAGGTATGGAAACTCTAGTGACATGTACACACCCCTGACCACGCGCAGGAATTCTGAGTACGAGCACATGCAACACTTTCCTGGCTTTGCTTACATCAACGGAGAGGCCTCCACAGGATGGGCTAAATGACTGCTATCATAGGAATCCATATTTAATATTAATAATTAATAATAATAATAATAAACCCAATACCTACCCTCCAGAAGACTTTATCTCTATACATCATAACTTGCGGGCTGTTCCTAAGCATCCATTATCTTAATGAATGGGAGGATGTTCAATATAGGATGAAGAAACTTTAGTTCAGAAACAGGACTTACTAAACATCAGTGGGATTGGGTTCCTGTAGCCAAGCCAGACTTGACTGTTTCTATAGAGCACTATCTTGGGCAGGCCAAGCTGTGCCTTTTCCCTCTGTTCCATGACTCTGCTTTATGCTGGCAACCATTCCTTGTAGGCTACTTATTTTCTTGTTGACAAAAGCTCTTTAGTCTTGAAGGATGGATACTAGAGACAGAATCTGGTCTATGTTCTTGGACGGGCATATAATGAACCAAGAGTATTCACCTGGCCACCTGTCTGTCACCTTTCTGTACAATGAACAGCCCTTAGACATGTTCTGCACCTCCACTCTTCCGATGGTGTCAGCATTGCTTCCCGGAGCACCAGGGCTAAGTGGAGGTGTCTGGAAACTCTAGGTCCCTGTTACACTCACATCTGCCACGGTACCTGCATTGTCCTGGAATGTAAGCACTGTTGAGGGAAGGAAGAGGCCTGTTCTATATTGCCTTAAGTTGATTGAGGTCTGTAGGGGACCGGTTCTTCTACATACAAGGATTTGTCCTAAGTTTGCACAATGGCTAGTGTCAGCAAAATGCAGGAGGAGGTTTTTTAAGTTCTGTGAGAATGTGCATGTATGGCATCGAGAATCACATTCCGCTTTGCTGTGTTAACTTTGTGAAGCTGGTTGGACCAAACTCTCACTTACCAAGCACCAAGTGTGAAAACAACTTTCATGGTTCCTTCATAAGACTATAATAATTTCCGACACTTTGATAGAGAAAAAAAAAATTCAAAGCTGTGCCTTTGAGCCTATACTATACTGTGTATGTGTGGAAATAAAAATGTATTGTACTTTTGGAAATTTTTTTTCGTAGGCATTTTTTTCTGTCAGATTTGTAGCAATTTGTGAGGTTTGTTAGAGATTAACATAGGTTTTCTTTCTGTATTATAAAATGCACCAAGCAATTATGGTGGACCTATTACCCTATGGGTAAGAAATAAATGGAAATATGACATCGGATGTTTTAGCAATTGTTCTGTAAATAAAATCTTTGATCACACCACTCAGTGTGATAATCATGTCTACAGCTAAACTGGAAAGTTTTATCTGTACATTTGTGCAAGATATGAATGGTTTCACACTCAAATAAAAAGTATTGAAATGACCTGCTTCCTTTTCATTTTGCATTTGAAATGGCTTTGGTGTGTATATATTAATAGCATTCTTTTATTTTTCCATTTTAAAATGCATTAGGGTGTAAGTAAGCACAACAAAACTAAGTGTCATGTGTGATTGGCTTAACCAGTTCCCTATCATCCTGTCATGCAGTAATCATTAAAGCCCGGGTAGGCCACGCATCCTGTCCTTGACTAAGTATAGTAAATATAGTACCTACAGCTTGATTGACCTGTTCTTCATACAGGAATTTGTCCTAACTTTGCATAATGGCTAATGTGAGCAAAAGGCTGCCTTTCAGCTCTTACAGAGAATATTCTTCTTCACTACCAGCATATTGAGAGTTCCCCTGGTACTTAGTTCATTATACTTTAATGATCACTGGGTGTAAAAGATATTCCAAGTACAGTGCTTTAAATGCTAATAAATTTCGAGAACAGAACAGTAACATTACTGAATACTTGATAAGAATTAAATTCTTCTCCAGCACTGTAGTTTGATTCTGTGGCTTAGGGAAGTAGAATATAGAAATTTTAAAAGACTGCATTTTACCCAAATGTTAAGAATTTAGGAGCTCAGAGAAATTCTGAGCCACAGATTCCCAGAAATGGCAGTAGTAGAGGTCTTAGTTAAAGACTTGAGAATTTGACAATTTAATTTGCATTTTGAAAGATGTATTTAAAGCCAAGCTCTTACTTGCTATTATATAACATATTTATACCTGAAAATGATTTTAAGATGAAAATTATTTATATATTATACATAGCATCCTCTTAAATATATTTAGCTACATTGTTCTATGAAAAAAAAAAGTAATGTTGGGTTTCATTCTCTGATGGTAAATTAGTTTGATCTTTCATCTACAATCCATAGCAAGGGAGAGGAAAAATAGATTCTCAGATTTAATAACTAAAATAACATGAGGATGACCAGCCCTATTGCTCTCTTGCAATTCAAAGCTAGTGCTCTATAAATGTACAAGGTGTAGTCAAGTATAACTTTTTACTTACTAAGTACAAAAAAAATTAATTACCAAATTCTCTAGCCAGGTATCAGGAGCACATAACAAACAACACCCACTTACAAGCAACAGCCACAAGGTAATTAACTGTACAACAAAAATAATCATGATTAACAAGAGTCTGAGGCCCAAGGGTAGAGAGGTCACTCCAGGAACTTTCAAGAGAGAGAATGTGTGCCTCCTTGTACAGCACAACCAAGAGCTCAGAGCTGCCAGCACCGAGGAAAAGACGGCAGCTTGAGATGAGGGCAAACAGTCACTGGGCGTCTTCTCCAGAGCACAAGGTGCCCATCTCCTGGGAATTGAGAGCACTACCCAGGTTCCCAATTGTTCTAAAATCTTCAACTTCAGAACTGGGAAGGATCTGATCAGGGAAAGTGAACAGCTGCGTGAGCACATGACTCAAAGCACCTTCTCTCCCTCTGATGGTTCTTAGCCAGTCACCAGAATGGGAATGGGCAAGGTTGGCAGCTGGGAGAGGGGCCAGTCACTTGTCAGAGGAATAACAGGAGTTTTGGCAATAAAGGAGCGCTCCCCTCTTAGGACTTTTTCTGAAAAGAATTCTGCCAGCTTGAAGCTGGCTGAAGTCACGAACAGCAGCCAGGATGGCTCACCCACGTTGCAGGCCTATGGTGTCCTCGCATCCATCCTGCTGTGTCCTTTGTCAGACCCTGGTATACTCCTGGTCTGGACAAAAAGGGAGTTTGTGGCTCCTTGGAGACTGCAATCCAGGCACAGTCCAATACAAAAATTTTTGCTGTTGATTTAGCCTAATCTAATGGGGTAAGAGGGATGAAATCTTGTGACATACCATGGCTTCCCCTTCGTGTGATGCTGGAAGGGCTGCCTCCCTGCTCTGGACCTCAACAAGCATGTTATATGTCTCTGACATTCCAAATTACAGTCTGTATGCTGATGGACTGGGGCTGGCAGGGCTGGGTAAGGAGGGCGGAGAGCTAGAGAAAGGAATGGGTTGGACTGGCAGCTGGACAGCGATTCGGGGAAGCAGCCACAGGAGTAGGTGCCTGCTCCAGGAACTGATGCCAAGATGGACTAAGGTTCATGCCCATGAGTGCAGCCCATACACCTGCACCATCACCAAGAAAGCCCCACCCTGCCTCGTGTCTGACCCCACCCTCTCTCCTGCCACTCTGAAGAGTGTTCTTTGGAAAGTTTCCTTTTAGCATTGCCATTAATTTTTGCCTTGAAGTCCTTCAAAATGGTAGGGGTAAATCTGTTGAAGGAAAGAGTTTTAGCTCTCTATGGGACAATATTTGTCCCAATTTCTTGCACCTCTTAAAGGTAGACTTTTGAAATAGGAAACCCTAGGGAGGGAGGTAGTATAAATACACTCCTTATTACAGGGTCAGGGGATATGGGAAAAGGGGTTACTATAAGTCTTCTGGAGCCTAGGAGGAAAACAGTCTGAAATTTTGACAAAAGTGAAGGCTTTGAATTCATACCTAGGGAAGAACCTTAAGAAACTGTCCCCACTGAAAGCTTTAAAATATATATTGGATATACTTACTGTCTTTAAAGGGAGGTCAAATCCTGGTTCTACCAAACATAGGTTGTTTGAAGGGTCATTTCTACTCTAAGAAGGATAATTGACCCAGAATGTGACCTGGGCATCAGTATTTAAGCTCCCCAGGTGATTCCAAGATGTGGTCAAGGTTGAAAACCACAAACCCTTCCATCTTGAAGCTCTAACATTGAGCACCACTATTGCCTGAATCTGTTCGCCAGTTTGTTTTTTTTACAGGGCTCCAGTCTGTCGCGAGTGGTGAACGGTGCCCTGTGCAGGTAGGGGCGCTCACAGCAGCCTGCACTGTGCAGTTTTCCCTTAGCTGCAAACCTGGCCCTACCACACAGTTTTGCCGGCCCTCCAGTCACACCAGCTCCCTGCCACTTTGCCGCCTGCCCTTCTAACCTGCAACTTCTCTGTTTCCTTGGCAGCCTCCTGAGCTCAGCCAGTGTGGATGCAGGCCTTGGGGCAGAACCTTTTGTGCCTCATCTGTCTCCTCCCTGATGCTCTTCCCCCCTTCTTTCTTCTGCACCTCAGCCCCCCTCCCAACCCTCTCACCCCCATGTTTTGCTGCTGCTGGTGTAGGTGGGGAGGAAGACGTGGGCCAGAGTTGAAGAAAAAGCTGTTGCTAGGAAAGGAGTGTGGGTGACAAGAGCTAGTGGGTGGGAGAAATAGGACTCCCCAGCTTTATGCCTCCCTTTCTCATCATAAATGCCTCAAGAGCTAAAACCAGTCGTTTAGGATCTCTTATGAAAAAGAATGAGGTCTGACCGTGACAGCAGGGGAGAGAGAATCAGCCTCAGAAACAGCTGCAGCGCTGCTATTTGGTATTTATAATAGTCTCCGAATAGAAAAGAAGAGCCTGAGAAAAGTTTAAAAAAGTGAACTCTCAAGGAACTGTCAAACTGTGCCCCTAGGAGGGAAGGATGATATCCAAAAATGTCCTGGCCTGGGCTACACCCCTCAAAAACAATAAACTGCAAAATGTCTTTTCCAGGATTGAAATGTAGTCAAGGCAGAAGGACAACTGTCAAAAGAGGAGTCTGCGACCCTCTTTTCTCACCTCATACCAAGAGGTTTGTAGCACACTGCTGAAACCAATCTGCCCTAATCCACGCAGTCCTCATTTCTTGGCATCTACAGTGCATCAGTCGCAATCAATACACCATCTCCACTTCTCACAACCTGTCTGCCGTGTCAGTGGTAAAATCACTCATGTTCAATTGAGTGCTTTGTCCAAGGTCACCCAGTTTAAGGGGCAGAACTGTGATTTGAAAACTACTCCCCAGTCCCTCTGTGCCCTCTCTACTATAGCACATTGTCTTTTTCCTCCTCACTACTTTTGTTCCCACAGCACCGCCTCCCCCCCACATATTCCCCTGTCCTAAGCAGCTTTGCAGTTTTTAAATCAACCTTGACCGTGGTAAAAGAATCCAATGGGATCCCAGAGAGTTTCAGAAGTTCTGGGAAATTTTTATGCTCACTAAATGAAGGCAGTTTCTAAGCTGGGCATCAGATCATCTTCTGCACCCAAGGTGGCATTCCACCCACTATACATGAACAACAGACTAGCTTCCTCTCTATCGTTTCCCAAGGTACATACAATCCAATACATTATCAAGGTCCAAGACTTGGTCATTCTATAGAAAAAAGAACAAAGAAAATAATAATGTAAAAAAAAAAAATACCAGGTCACAGGAGGATTTTTTATTACCAGGTTGAAAAAAGCTCTGCAGGGGAGGAGCAATGAGCCAAGCACTGGCTGGAATGAAGTCATTGGGGTGGGGTGGGGTGCGGTGGGGGAGAAAGAGGAGGCCTGACTACCTCTTGCTGTTAAGGTCACTACCCTTTGACAGAGGTGGCCTCTGACCTCAACAACCCTACAATTCTGTTTTGACTGACCCTGAAACCCATGAAATTCAGATGTAGGCCCTGCCCAAAAGTTGAGATAAAGCTGACTAATATGGGAAAAGCTCCCGGTATGTGCCCCCAGCTGAAAGGAGTTGGCAGTTCTTTGGCCATAGATGCAATTTATTCTGTCCTCCTCCTTTCAGGAAAATGCTAATCCTTCATAGGCAACTGGAGGGGAAGTCTAAAATGTGTTGATGATGAATGACAATAATTCTTTGTCCACTGCCACCTCCTCTAGGGTTGAACCTTAAGAGTTTAATCAAATGTTGGTAAGTAAATTAATGCTTTACTGCAAAAGGTGGTGGGAAGAAGAGTTGTGAGAATGTATTTCCTCTGACGTATGAATCAATAAAGTTAACTGCAAAGGCATTGATATGGGGAGGGGGCTGAAGGAGCATTTTAGACTCCTTATCTCACACCCCCCCCCCCACAAAACCAGTCATGATCTCAAAATTTTATACCATATCAGTGTTAAAGATGTTATTCCAAAGGCTTAAATACCAAAGCAGTTGGAATTACTTTTTGTTTTTTGTTGTTGTTAAAAACAACCGCAGCCACAGCACCAACAACTGAAAATTCATGCATTTAGGCTCCCATAGGAATAACAGCCTTGAGTCCTGAATCTTCACAGCATTCCTTGTGAGGAATGTTCAGTTTTTCAATCCAGTTCAGTTAACACTTGAGTGGTCACTCCTTGCCAGGTCTCCTGTGCCAGCTACTTCGACAGCCATCTCTTTTAACTCTTTCAACATCCTGTGGAGGAGATGAAATTATGCTCATTACAGTTGAGAAATTCATGCTCAAAGAGGGCAAATGCCTTAACTCCAAACACAGAGACAAAGTTAAAATTCAAACAAGAGTCTCTCTGCTTTCATATTTTTACATACCAAAAAAAAAAAAAAATTTTGCCAGAAGGGTTTCAAGCCTATTTGACAACCATAGGCTTCTGAGACTCCTCTAGTAGTGAGGTGGGAGTAAATACCAGGTTTTCCAATTCCCAGTCCAGGTTCTTTCAACACATTATTACACTGCCACCCAAAGCGCTGGATTTTCCCAAGAGGTGTTTGGATGAGATTCCAAGTGAGTGAGATGCAAATAGGTCTGACCCACATTCCAACTCTTGGATTAAAAAAAACCAAAAAACTACCAAAGGGCAGGGCCCATTTCATGTGAGAGCCCCACTGTAAACAGTCACTATTAAACAACTATAGGTAAATCTGCCAAGGACTAATGGAACAGGCTCAACGAGAATACTGAAAACATTACTAAGGAATCTCATAAAGGTACTGAAAGGCTGGGATCAAGTGATCATAAATGTTTAAGTGTTAAAAAAATTTTGAAGTCATCTACATCCTATTTAATTTTCTAAATGGGATCCAGAGACAAAATGTGCATAAGGATCTGAAGCCAGCCAGCAACAGACCCTCCCTCCTTTCCTGTCTCCCCATTTTACTTAATTTTATGTCATTTGGCATTGTAGGGTTGTTTTCAGGAATGTAACACATTATAAACTGAAGCTGGACTGGCTGGTAATAAAGCCATCAATGATTATGAAATATCTCTCAGGTTTATCCCACTGACCAAACTGATCTCTAAGAAATCCGTGGCTGGCTTTCAAGTTTAACCAAGTCAGTATCATCTGTCAATAAACATCTTAATTTTGGCCTCCTGACCTGTTCACACAGCATTTTCCCAGTCTGGGAGCTCTCTTAAACTCTCTTCATCATTCTCTATAGCTCAACTCCTCCAAGAAGGCTTCTCTGATTCTCCCCTTCCAATTAAGTTTATCTTGCTTTGATCTGTACAGTAACTATGTACAATTTCCTTATCAGTAAAATCAATTTATTGTATCTTACATCCACAAAAGAGGATCAATTATTTCTACTTTTTAATTTTCATGATGTCTAAGACAATGCTGTGCTCCAAAGAGCACTAAGTATTTCTTTTAAAAAAATTATATTGATCAGCTTTGCTGAAAGGTTGACTTCATTCTTTTTTTCTTTTTTATGGTGCTGGGGATTAAACACTCAGGGCCTTGCACATGCTAGGCAAGCGTTTTACCACTACATGCCAAGCCTGAGTCTTCATTCTTGGTAGAAAAAGAAAAGAGTAACTTACATTTTGCCAGGTTATTCTAATTTCTCAAAGACTAAGTTATAAGCACATGAGTTTAAAATCTAGTCCAGTGGTTGATCCTTTACCAAAATATTGGTTAAGTGGTTTTCAATCCTACTGGCTTATTTCAACTGAAGTAGAATCTTTGTGGGTATGCTCAAGCAATAATTTGCATATATCATAGTATTTGTAGTTGATGTATGCAAACCCTCTTATTAATACATTTTTCTTAAGATTGAACATATCTAATCAATGTTTTTTGTTTTAAAATCACAAAATTTTAGAACTAAGAGAAAAATAATACTTGGATCAATTCCTTTGTTTTATAGCTGAGGATACTTGAATGAGTGGCCTCACATAGGTGGTGTCTTTGTCACCATTAGGGTGCTTGAGGAGGCGAAGAAACCTCTACTTGGGGGGGAGGGACACACACCCAGTGGCTCCAGAGGCTGAGGCAGGATAATTGTGAGTTCAAAGCCAGCCTCAGCAACTTACTGAGGCTCTAAGCAACTCAGTGAAACCCTGTCTCTAAATAAAATACAAAAAAAGGGCTGGGGATGTGGCTTAGTGGATAAGCGCCTCTGGGTTCAATCTCTGGTATAAAAAAAAAAAAGTGAAAGGTGATTATTCATATTTTTAGGGAAGAATGCCAGTTATCTTGAGAGTGAGAAGAGTGCTTTGGAATCTCAGACTTCTAAAGAAAGCTTTATGAAGGATGGGCATGGAATGGTATGTGGGTATGACATCAGCCTGGTGATCACAATATAGTTTATGGTGGTCTGGCCATTCTCAGGGTCTTTAGGTTGACATTGTCTCTTCTATCTGATCAGCAGATAACCTTGGCAATGTACCCTATATTACAGATTCCTTAAAATATGATATCTCCCTTTGTTTGATCTAATCTAAAAATACATGTGTTAGTACATTGTGTAGGCAAATTCACAGTGCACCAGGCAATTTTCATAAGTGAGTGAATGTTCAGTAACTTTAACATTGTGAGTGAATTTACAGTAACTTTAACATTTACAGATTTCTCAAGAATTTGGGAGTGACAGGACTAGGAGAGAAAACTGGTCTGGGGAGAAAAGGAATGAGGAATTTTAGCCCAAGGTTTTCAGATTAAAGCTACAATTTCCTTTTTCATCCTTTGTCTCCTTTCTACCTATCATTTGTTTTGGGTTTTTTTTTTTGTTTGTTTGTTTTTGTTTTTTATACTACCTCACCTTAAATGAATATAATGCTCTGAACTCCAATTCTGGAGTTGCAATCACTAGACTGATTTGTTTAATTTCTAAATTTCTGCTTTATTCTAAAGAAAACATACAGAAGTATTGCAAGTGGAAGTGTGGATTTTAAAAGCTGTTAGCACCAGGTACTCCTTAAAGACCTTGAATTTGGCACATTCCAACTAGTCCATTGTCATGGCAAGAGGAAATGCCACAGCAGGATATATCAAAGTCCAAAATAAATGACTAGTATCTATTTGCAGGCTTTTTCATTGGCACTAACTTGAAAGTCCATAACATTTTGTTATCAGAGCCCAAAGCACTTACCCCTTAATGATACCACTTATTAGCAGACTTATTTGCTCATGAGTAAGCTAATAGACACCCTGAACTTCCCCTTTCTCTGTAAGAAAGAAGATAGTGCCTGTCCTATTGACCTTACATTTTCAGTTATTATAAGGGTTAAATCAGATATTCATGTGAATATATTTTGACCATAGTGAGGCACTATTCATCTATGTTATTACATTCTCTCAGAGCACTGACTTGAGAATAAGTGACTTATTGCTTTGATCACGAAGGCTCTAAATCCTAATTCCTTGGTACCATGCCACCTAAAAATCCATATGTACTGGAGTGAGTGCTGGACAAAAGTCTCTGGTCACTGAAAGTCTCACATAACTAATACTTACGGAGGTACAGTGATGAAGTGGCTAGTCTAGGCTTTGTCCCAGTGTCTGCTTTTCACTATTGACTTTGGACAAACCATTTAATTTTTCAGGGACCAGAGTCTCATCAGTGGTTAAAGGATGACTTGAATTACAATCAAAGATCCTTTCATTATGAAATCAGAATATTAACAATTAAAATTACTAAAATACAATTTCCCAAGCCATTAATTCATGTGATTTCACATTTTTTCCATCTCTTTTTAGAAGTATAGGATTGAAAGCATAAAAACATAGCTTATTTCTAGCAGACAGACACTTCCAAGACACGTGTAAGACCCTTTTTAAAGGAAACATCTTTACTGGGATAATTGTTTGTTAATATCCTCTTCAGGAGAACCTTATTCCAAAAATAAATATAAGGTTACCCAAAAAGCACTTAGTACATTACTGGACACAGAGTAGGTATCCAAATATTTGTCAACAGCTAAAAGTTTCAGTCCCATTGATGTTAATTAATTCACATGACCCTGTTTTCTTATCTATGAAGTGAGGACAATACCTTCTTCAATGATCCATTGAGATACTGTATATTAAAATGTTTTATAAACTGTTAATAATTGCAAGATATTATTATCATCTTAGGATTGTGGCTTACGGTTTCATGACCTAAGAGTGCTTTTTCAAGAGATGGATTAAATCTTTCCTACAATTCATTACAGATGCAGCACTTATCCTGCTCATAATTTAGATCTGAAATGTCCCTCAAAGTACCATGTGGTAACGCTTGGTCTCCAGCCCATGGCACTACTGATAGTTAGTGAGACCTAGTTGAAGGAAGTTAAGTCATTGGGGAATGGTGTACAGAGGACATTGGGACTCCTGCCCCTTAATCTACTTCTTTGCTTCCTAGTTGCTATGAGTGAGCAGTTTCTTCCACCTCAACTTCCCACCACAGGCCCAAAGGCAGTGGGGGCCAATCAACCATTCATTAAAATTATGAGCCAAAATAAATCTTTTCCCTTATTAGGTTATTTCAGGTATTCTGTAATAGTAATGGAAAGCTGACTAACACACCATGATGCCTGGGGCTCAACAATATGCTCAATAAATGTTTGCTCCATGAAAAGTATAATCCTCAGAAAAACCAAAAGTCCCACAGGCTTAGTGTTTTTTTTTTTACCTCCAAATTCCCAAAGTCTAGCAGAATACTTAGCACAATATAGAAAAAAAAATTATTAGATGAATAAACTGTACTCCATTTTCTTTTCAACACAGCTCAAGAAGGACAGGCTGGAGGGGGTGGCATCAAAGACAATTGCTTAGAGTGCAGAACTTGGACTCCGCTTGGAGAATTTATCCACTCTCACCAAAAAGCCTGGGAGAACAGAAAAAGCACGGGCTCTAAATTCACAGTTTCCAAAATCTGCAATTTTGATAAGTTAATTAACCTAAGGCTGTTTCCTCATGATTGTAACAGAGTTGTTCAAAGAGTTAGTTGCTCACTAGCACCGAAGCTCCGCGAAGACGGGGACTTTCTTTGGGGCCCACTGTACCCACGCTGCACTGAACAGTGCCTGCCACAGCACAGGTTCTCAATATTTGTGAATGAATTTGTGAGAAACTGAGCGAACACAGGAAGTATGTGACAGTGCGTGGTTGGCAGCTGGTCAACATTTCGCCAATGCGAGCCTCTTCCATCGCTACCTCCTCTCCTACTGCCTCGGTACTTTGACATCTACCTTCAGGGAAAGACCCGCATTCAAATCTCGACTTCTCTTAGGCCGAATTGCTGAACCTCTTCGGGTTCCTTTTAGTTCCACAAAAAAAATCTGTGCTGTGAAATCAGAGGCTCCATGGAAGCCACCTAACACGGTGTGGGACTCCGTGGGCACGAGACGCGCGGCGGCATTTACCATAAAGGCAAAAAACTCGCCGAGTTCCCTTTCATCCCGAGATAACTGCCTTTCATTCCCCGCGTAACTGACTGCAGGACACGACCGCAAGCAAGGGAGGAAGGAAGGCAGGAATCTCAGAGACCGAAACCGCTAAACCAGAACAGAGGGAAGTAACCGGCGCTTGACAGCTCCCCGCAAGGAGTGGCAGTTTCCGCGACCGCCAGTCAGTCCAACCACCCAAGTCTGGAGCAGGACGGTCAGCGGCGTAGAGAACAAAAACCCAGGCTCGGCAGAAACTTAGACCCTCCCCCTAACGGTCTCGCCGCAGCTGGCCTCAGGCGGTCTTCGGACTCCAGTTTCCGGCCCTCGCAGGACCACAGTTCCCAGCATGCCCTTAGGGGGGGAAAGTCTGTCCTTCTGGATGACTACCAATCCCGGCATGCCATTCGGTACCCCAGTAAATCAGAAGGCAGAGTGGGATGACCTCATTGCATATAGGGAATTGTAGTGCACTTAGCCGCAGGCCCGCAGATGGGCGGGGAAAAGCCGGGTCGTTCTCGTCCGCTGAGAATGATTCATAGAGGAGCGTCTGGAGAAAACAGTTCTGTCCGTGAAAGCCCGCTCAAAAGACTGGGCTCTTCTCTAAGGCTGAGAGACCGAGTAGAGCAAGCAGGGTCTCGGGCCTGACCCCGCCTCAGGCCGCTCTCCGGGCCTCGACCGAGTGCTGGGCCTTGTCGGGTACGGCGGCGAGACGCCGGTTGCTTGGGGAGCGGTGACGTCGCGGGGTGAAAGTTGAGGGGCGGTGACGTCGGGCCTGCCCGGGCGGAGGCTGGCGGGTTGGAGACTGGAGGGAGGGAGGGAAGGAGGGAAGGAAGGAAGCTGAGAAGGAGCGAGCGAGCGGGGGCGCGAGGCGTTTACCTGGAGGCAGCGGCTTGGGAGCGCAGAGCGGCCGCGGCTCCCCCGCACCTGCGGCCATGGATGAGGAGCGCGCCCTCTACATCGTCCGGGCCGGCGAAGCGGGGGCTATCGAGCGGGTCCTAAGGGATTACAGCGACAAGGTAAAGAGCTCTGGCCCCGGGCGTGCGCTCACGCACCCCGGGCCGCCCTCGGGCTTGCACATAGCATCCCTCCCCA
>NW_025999853.1:5771187-5795923 GCF_001458135.2 Marmota marmota marmota | reverse complement strand
AAGGTTTCCGGCTTGGGCATGCGTGTTTGTGCCCCCAGCCTTTCCCATCCGTGCATCCTCATCCCCCCCCTACCCCAACTCCGGTGCCCACCCCTCTGATTCCTGGTTCGTCAGCCCGTCGTAGGGACCTCTTCTTAAGCGTGCCAGTCACACCCCCAGAATCCATACCTGTTCGTTTTTTTGCCCGGTGCGGCACTCTTGGATGCATAAATGTATGCGAGGCTTCCTCACCTGTATAGCATAAAAATACGCGCTTCTCTGTATAAACCCAGCCTTTGACATGCATAAAACATGTCAGCAACCATAGCTGTTCTTTATATACCTACACCACTGTGCAGTTTTCAAGGTGTTGATATCTCATATATGATCTCATTTGATTCCTCGAAGTGTTTATAGGGTAGATGTTATCATCCTTCCCATTTTATAGATGAGGAAACCGAGGTGCAAAGAACTGAAATCGCCCCCAAGGTCATGGACATATTATGTTGTAAGTGGGTGGAGAATCTAACTCCTAATAACACCTATTATTTGTATGGCATTAACAGCTTTGCTATTCATTATATCCTTTAATCTTGACAGCGATCCTGTGAGGTATTATCAGTGTTTTGCAGTTAAGACTCAAGATGGATTAAGTAACTTGCCCAAGGTCATACTTGGGAGCCAGAATTTCAGCCTAGGTCTTCAAACTGTCCATTTATTGTTCTTTCCACTTTACAACTTTGCAGTGAAATAGTATCTTGTTCTAAATCCCAGTCTCTTCTTTGAATCTGGGACCCGTTAGCTCTCCATTACTTTTCCTTCCAGGAATTTTACATGTTCATTTCAAAAGGTAGCATACCACACCTTTACTAGGTTAGAAGACTATTGTATAGGAATGACTGATTACTCCCTTCTGTGAAAGTACACCCAACACCAAGTCACACCCTAGATGTAACATCTTTCTTCCTTCTCTTAGCCTCAGTGCATGGTTTCCCCCTTTGTGTTTGCTCTTTGCCTACTATTGCACTTGCATATGGTCTGTATTACTGAGCTGCCAGTATGCCATTTCTGCCCTGTGTGAAAAAGATCCAAAAATAAGGCATGGTCCTTTTTATGAAAAACTTTCATTTTTATGTTTCTGATAACCCTGTGAGTAGAGTGATGGTATTCCTACTTTCAAAAATGGTAAAATTGAGGATGACAATGTAATCCTAGGTCCACACAGCTAATAAAATATGGAGCAGAGATTTGAGTGGAGGTTGTCCAGGTCCATATTCAGTGCTCTCTCTACAATGCCACTTTATTTGGAAGGATGCATTGGTTATGTTTTATTCATATCTTAGCCCCTTCACTTTCTTTTTCATTAATGAAGATTGAACCCAGGGTCCTCTACCGCTGAGCTACATCCTCAACACTTTTTAATTCTTATTTTGTGACAGGATCTCAGGTAAGTTCCCAGGCTGACCTTGAACTTGGGATCCTCCTGCCTCAGCCTCCCAAATAGCTGGGATTACAGACATCAGCCATTGTGCCCAGCAGTCCCTTCACTTTCTGATGTTTTAGTATCTGATTTAGGAGAAATTCACTTGATGTGTAGGAGTTCATGCTTTGTAGATTATATTCTTTTATCTTGATTTGTTACTGCTTTCCAGAAAAGATAGGAGGCAGCTATAGATTGATTTTCAAAAGATAGAAATAGAATAGAGAACTTGGCCATTGTGTTGAAACAACTAATGTTTATTTAGCATTTACTGTCTACCAGATACCCAGCAATAAATCAGAACTTTCTTCCATAGAGGAGGGAGGAAGAACAACCTCCAACTGGATCTTATCACGTCATTCAATATTTCTCTTTCCCTTCATGACTAAACTAATTAGACCTCAGATTTGCTTCCTCCAATTTATCTCTTCCTCTCCTTGATCTCTCTCCAGGTTGGTCTCCATTTACCATTCCTGGCCAAGCATTGTCAAAGCTTACGTCCTGGACATCTCCAGCTCCCCCTTTTCACATTGGCAATGTTTTTAAAGTTGTTATTCCCATTGTGTATTATTTAATATGATATTCTGAAGTGCTTCAGAGGATTCCCAGATACTTGTACTTTTTGGCCAAGCCAACCCTGAGAATGTTCTGACTTGATGTAAAGGGGGTCGGTTAGCTCTTTCAGAAGAAAACTGTCATGTTTAATGCTGATTCTAGTAGGATCAGTATAGTAGGGCTGATTATAGTACGAAGAAAATAGCTGAGCTTCATATTGCAGTGAGGCTTTGCTCTCCTCTAAGGAAGAGACTTTGGGAGCAGATGAAATGGAAGGGGAAATATGATAACAGTGGTCAGGCAATAAGAATGGGGGGGTGGAGTGAAACTGCCCAGCTTATGGTGTATGGAGACTGAAACTCTAAGATAGAAGTTGGATACCATGTGCTTCAGTTTCTTTGTCTGGAAAATGGATTTGAGAAATGTTTGGAATAAGAGATGATAATGGAACATTGAGGAATTTAAACAAAAGAGGAATGAATGATGGAAGAAAAGAATGATTAGTTCATTGATTGGAAGAGGAGAGGGGAAATTCTTTGTTACTTAATTTCTCTAATAAAACCAGACTTTTCAAGTGTAGTGGAAGAAAGGTGGGATGTGGCATCAGATAAACCTTCTAATTCTGACTTTATCATTAATTAGCTTCATGACTATGAAGAAGTTATTTACTTTTTGGTACTGGAGATTGAACCCAGGATGCCTTATCACTGAGCTACATATCCCCAGCACTTTTAATTTTTTATTTTGACACACAGTCTGGCTAAGTTGCTGACATTGGCCATGGACTTACAATCCTCCTTCCAAATCATTGGGATCACAGGTGTGTACTACTGTACCTGGTGTGGATTAAGTTATTTTAGGTCTCCTGTGTCTCAGTTGCCTTATCTGTAAAATAGAGATAATAACATAATTTTCTTACTTTATTGTGAGGATTAAATTAAGTGAAATATAATACCCAAAGACTGAGCACACTACATCGAGGGGGTGTGCACTCAGGATTGTAAGCATAACAATCAAGGTACTCAAGAGATTATGGAGCCAGAGCATAGGCTCTTGAGCCAGACTGCCTGGATGCTGATCATCATTTTATAATAGGTGTAGTCTGGGACAGGTTATTTAGCTTAGCTATGCCTTAGTTTCCTCATCTTTCCAATGAGGATAATGATAGTATCTGTATCACAGGGTTGTTGATAGGCTTAAATGAGTTATATGTATAAAGCATTTTAGAACAGGGCCTGCCATTGAGGAAGTAACCCTTAATTGTTAGCTTTGAACAGCAAAGGCAAAAACCAAACTTGTGGCACCAAGTTAACAACAATAAGAAATTTAGGGATATATTCCATTTTTTCCCTTTTGCCATGACCCTTGCACTTTATAGTGGGTATCATTAGTATGGCGTATCTTGTACCATGTTTAGCACAGCAGTTACCTGTTTGACTTCAGGAATCTCTTATTTTCTACTGTGTTACAGAGACACTGATTTCCAACTGCTCTTGTTTTATTCACTAGCCCTTGTTATCTTAGGGAAAGGGAAAAATCTCTCTCTCCCAGAAAGAACTTGCTTATTCATCAAGAGCATAATACACGTTGATTCAGAATAGGAAAATTGGTGGGTTTTTTGTTTGTTTTTTAAGTAGGAGCAATTTTTTTTATTACTCTTCTCAGTCCACCTGTTAACATCTATTGAGTACCTGCAATGTATTATGTGTCATTCTAAGAACTTTCACATATTGTATATTATCTCTTATACTAAAAGTTATAAGGGAGATGGCAGTATTCTGTCTCTTTCAATAGAAAACCGAGGTTCAGAGAGACAGCGCAGCTCTGCAGGCTCAAGAGGACATAACTAGAAAGTGACAGACTTAGTCTACACATTCCATATCCAGGACTTTCTTTGTAGGGCCATGTTACCTCTTCCCTGTCCCATGTTTGTTTGTTTGTTCGGGTACCAGGGATTGAACTCAGAGACAGTCAACCCCTGAGCCAATCCGCAGCCCTGTTTTGTATTTTATTTAGAGACAGGATGTCACTGAGTTGCTTAGCATCTTTCTGTTGCTGAGGCTGGCTTTGAACTCACAATCCTCCTGCCTCAGCCTCCAAGCTGCTGGGATTACAGGCATGCACCACTGTGCCCAGCTGTGTTTTTGAACAAAGAAGAAAAAGCCTTTTTTTTTTTTTTTTTCCAGGAGCAGTATACTGCTTCCTTTGGCTACCTTTGAGCCCTAATCACTTCTACTTTAATTATAGAAAGAGCTGTTCATTTGGATATGTATTGCTGTAGTCTAAACTATTCAAGCTTCAGTTCCTCCTATAGGGCATATTCTGATAACAGGTTTAGCAGAGAGATTTGGTTGCTATCATTATCATCATTATCAACAAAAAACAGCAATCAAGGGCCCTGAGGTACACAGTAAATTAGGATTCCTTGAATCACAGGATTTTATTTATTTATTTATTTATTTAGGTACTAGGGACTAAACCCAGGGTCTCACAAATGCCAAGAATGTGCTCTACCACTGAGATATACCCCAAGCTAGAATTATGATATTTTGATTAAAAGGAATCTCAAAGATAATTAGGTTCAAACTCCTCATTTAATACGTAAAGAAACTGACTTAGAGTCATCAACTATGATGGGAACTGGAAAGCCATCTGGGTACATAGACTATCCTGTAGCAAGCTTCCAGCAGAATTTGGACATAGGGTAAGTTTATGGCCAAATGAAGAGTAACAGTTAATGAAGGTACTGTCAGTAGATGGGTCTCCAAGAGTAGTCCTTATAGAGAGGAAAACTGCACTAATAGCTATGAAGTCTTCATTTATATGCTCAAATAATCTGAGTCCTAGAGACCTAATATTGGGACATTTCTAGAAATATAGCCTCTACATTTCATTCGGATATGTAAATGTTCTGGACCGTGTAGGGACTTTTTGGTGCTACTTCTAAGGGTGAGCTGATTCTTTGAGTTATTCTTGAGTCTTTGCAGAGGAGTATGTTTAATGGGCTGTTCTTTGTTATACCTTGTTCTTATTTCCAGATTTGGTTATGTAATCTATTACTTAGTTTTAGTTCAAGAAGTAGTCTCTGTTCATGAAACACAGCACAACACACACCACCCCAGTTAGATTTATTCCCTTGTATTTGTGCTGTTTGAATATGCCTTCAGAACTTTTTGAAATAATTCCTAGTTCTCTAATAAGTCAATATTCGATCAGGCACCGTATCAAGCCATGTAGTAAAAACAGTAGGGCCATTTGATAAACATCTGCCATGTGCAAGGTGCCATACATAAAAATAAGGAAAATCTGGTGGTGGTAAAGTGGAATAAATTGTCCAAGGTCACACTTAGTGGCAGGCCTGAACTCAAACTCAAGGCTGTCTGATGCCTGAGCTTTGTAGAGCCTACTCATACAGTATAAAACCTAACAGGAGTCCTCATAACAAGTGTTTTGTGTCACAGAGCTGTTCTAGCTTGCTTGATCTCTTGAATGAACAGTGATTTTACTCTTTCATTTATATTTGACTTATTGCTCCTGTTCCTCTGGAAATGAAGTGTTTAGAGAAGGTGAGGTGATTGACTATTGGATAACAGTTCTAGAAAGGTGCTTATAGGTAGGAATACTAGCTCCCTTTCCCCTCATTTTAGCTTTAGAAAGGGGAGAGAATAGGGTTAGAGGTACTGAATATGTTAGGTGTGATCCAAATTGGATAAAAGAAACTAGCCTTATAGAAGCCAACATCTGTTGGATCCAGATAATCTTAGAGGGTTGAGCTTCTGAATTGATTAGTACATTGAGTTCAATTTGTAATGCCTCACATACCAATATATTTTCTAATTAAATTAGCCCTCATGCTGGTTAGACAAAGCTTTTTAAAGCTTTTTTTCCCTTTTTAAAAATGTTGAGGTTTTATGATAGGATTAGCCTTGCATTTGAAATGCAACGGAAAAATCAGCCCTTGAGTATTATTCTAAATTATCACCTAAAAAGAGTAATTCTACATAGGAACTATTTAAAAGATACCTTTATAACTTAATGGGTATCTTTCCAAAAGTCAATTTCTTTTTTATTGTCCCCTCCATATAAATCCCAAAACAGTATATGAGAACCATAATATATTAACTAGGTACATTTATTTCAGATAATTTATAAAATTAATATTTTATGTAGAATGGCAAAAAAATAAGCCTTCTTGGTTTCTAAGTAGGATTATTTGTTTTGAACATTTGTTTTGAACCTTTACTGAGCTTCTGTTTACAACTTAAGCCTGATGTCTGCTGCTTCCTTATCTTTAAGATTAGTTTTTAACTAAACCTCAGGTCTATAAATTCCTAAGTATTGTCCTCAGATTTACAACATGTTCTTTCTCCCTTCCATTTTTTTCTTCCTTGTTCATTCATTCTTCATCCTTCATTTATTTATTTACTTATTTATTTTGTGGTACTGGGAATTAATTGAATCTAGGGGTGCTTTACCACTAAGCCTCATCCCTGACCTTTTTTATTTTTATTTTGAGATAGGGTCTTGCTAAGTTACCCAAACTAGCCTCAAACTGCTTCAGTCCCCCAAGTAGCTGGGATTGCAGGAGTGCACCACCACGCCTGACATTTATCCTTTATTTAAAAAATTTCTCTTTTTTATTACAAAAAGAATTTTCCAACGATGAGTCTTTTTAAAATTTGCTATGTAATATTTTATTAGTTTGAAATGATATTTCAATAGAACATTGTTATACAACATTTTATCAGTCTCTTGTGGTTGTTCAGGTTGACTGTTTTCTTTCACAGTATTAAAAAACATTGCAGTGAATATGCCTACATACAAAATTTTTCTCTCCTGGATGATTTCATTACGATGAATTCTTGGGAGTAGGAGTTCTGGGTCAAAGGGAATAAATATTTTTATGGTTTCTAATATGTGTTGCCAAATCACTTGCCCTTTTAGGGTTTGTAAAGGGTTTGTGTCAGTTTATACTGCCACTGGCAATGCCTGGATGGTGTCCATTCTGATGCCCATTCTGATGCCCGTTCTCCACATGGCTTTATGTCCTCAGTCTTCAGTCTAGCGTGTGAGCTACTGCCTGAAATACTCTTCCAGAATTCTACTTCCCCTAATTCTCTGTTACCTATCTGCTATTTCAGGTGATGAAATTTTTAAATCCGTGCCCTTACTAACTGACTTCATCTGTTTTAATTATTTTGCATCCATATTTGAGGCAGCCTCCTTGAGCTTTCTTCAAATGGTCCATATCTTTTTACCTCTTGGCTTCCCTCTAACCATTTCTTATATTCAGAACTGCTTCTCTGCCAACATTTCTCCATCTCATTTGATTTCAAAGTTGCTTCTTCTACAAAACTGTCAACACAGAAACACCTGTGGTGATTCTATCTTTATTACTTAATATGCTTATCTCTTGGTGGGTTGCCAGTATGTATATGTCAATGTGGCCAAGGAGAGAAATACAAAGGAAAAGTAGAGGGATGTTTAGAGTTGTTTTTTGTTTGTTTGTTTTATTTAAAGGAGGGCTTAGGATTCATAAATGCACATATTTATTTATATATATAATGACTGAAACTTGAGAGGAAAATGAGGAATTCTGTACTCTATTTCTTTGATACCCACTTTTCTGTGGTTAAGTCAGTTTATTCTATCCTCCATTCTCTCCTACTTAGTTCCAAAGTGGAAAATAAGAGCGTTGCCAGTTATTTCAGGAGAATCTTAGCATTCTCTTCCCTTTCAGTTATTTTTACTCAATATCATTGGCATCATCATCATTATGACCCTAATATTTACTGGAAATTTACTGTATGCCAGGCACTGAGATAGTATTTTATATGCCTTAGCTCTTTGAACTCTCACACTTAACCTGTGAACCTACCCTCTGTTTCCAGATGAGAAACCTAGTCAGTTTACTTGCTCAGGGTCACAACTTGTAAGTGGTGGAGCCATGATCCATGATTTAAACTCTTATTCTTACAGAATTACTTTTCTAAAATATTGTGTCCTTAAAATTTTCTGAAGATTTATTGCATATGAGAAAGGAAATACAATTTCCTCTGCAACACTGTCAATCTCTGTTCAACCTACTTTTTCATTCTCATCTTCTTCATCCCCTAACATGTGTCCTGTGTTCTGGCCTCAGAGCTGCTTGTTTCATGAATATATCATAGTGTTTCACACATCTGAGTCTTTGTATTTGTCCCTAGGATGCTCTCCACTTGCCCCCTGGCAAATTCCCATTTATCCTTCCAGAAACAGTTCACATGCTCTATGCTTTGTTCGAGTATTTCAATTTTCCTGGGCAATTAGTAACTTGGTTCTCTGTACTCCTTTGTGTATATTTCTGCTACAGTCTTTCACACTGCTTTATAATTATTTGCTTACGTGCCTGTCTCTTCCTTAATAAGATATTGAGATAGGGGAAAGCAACTTTTTAGAGGGATATTATTTCCTGTATTTTTAAACATAGCCTAAGTTTAAAATCTGTGTATTTAAAATAATTTTGTTTCCCTTTTTTCCCTCCTCAGCATAGGGCTACTTTCAAATTTGAATCAACAGATGAAGATAAGAGAAAGGTAAGCCTTGATGTTACTCTGTGTGTGTGAGTGAGTGAGTGTGTGTGTGTGTGTATGTGTGTGTGTTATTCCTGGACATTTTAAGCAGTGGAATTATTTTCAGTTGATTATTAGTACTTAGTTTCTTTGGTTTGTTTTGTAGGAACCCTGCAGGTGAAGAAAGACGCCTAATTTAGTTAACACACAACTTCCTTCTGCTTCATCCCTACAGGACCATTAGACTTGCAAAAATCAGGGGCATGGGAATGTTATGGTAGGGAGCCTTTTGGGGGGATCCTTTCCCTAGATTTCCTCACTGCCAAAGGTTGCCTTTGTTTGGTGGCAGTACTTCAGGTTTCCCAAATTTCTTACTAATGTAAAGCTTGGCTGGGATGGGTTAGGTTTTAGTAACGCAGCACCAGAAGCTCAACCACATATCCTTCCCCTTACTGGCAGTTATGTATGTTGTTAGCAATTTTCTGGGTCACTGGCTTCATGGGCATAGAGGAAGATGAAGTCAAGAAACTCTAGGAGTTATTCCAAGAAAGGGTGCATCAGAGATATGACCATGCAGGATATGCCTACCTTTTGGGGTTGCCTGTTGTTGCTTTACTTTGTTGGTTAAAGCATGATGCTGATGAGGATAAACTCACTAGTTTTGCTGGGCTCCATACATCTCTCCTGGTTTCAAAAATACCAGAATCAGATAAAATAGCTTAAATCTTTTTTTTTTTTTTTTTCTCCTGAGCCATATCCCTAGCCCTTTTTATTTTGAGACAGGGTCTCAATAAATTGCTTAGGGCTTGGCTAAGTTGCTGAGGCTGGCTTTGAACTTGTGATTCTCTTGCCTCAGCTTTCTGAGCCACTGGGATAACAGGTGTGCACCACTGTGCCTGGCCAAAAAAAAAGGCTTAAATTTAGTACTTCGCTGATAGACAAATTCAGGGGAATGGAGCAGGTGTCATAGTCTAGAAGTCTGGACAGGGGATTTGGATATGGGGAGGAAGGCCAGGTGCCAAACACTTCCCTATGAGCTGTAGGAACTGTGCTTAGTGCTTAGTGCTTCCCAGGCTTCTGCGCACATTTTTTTTTTTTTAATTTTAATATTTATTTATTAGTTTTCGGCAGACACAACATCTTTGTTGGTATGTGGTGCTGAGGATCGAACCCGGGCCGCACGCATGCCAGGCGAGCGCGCTACCGCTTGAGCCACATCCCCAGCCCAGTCTGCGCACATTTTCCATGAGCTCTTCTAGTCACTCTGATTTGCTTGCACCAGGACAGTTGAATACCTGACAGCCTGAGTGTGAGAATAAAGGTCAACAAAGTGTCATGCTTAACACCCTGAACCTCACTGTGGAAGCAAATTTCTGATGCTATTAAGAGAAAACAAGAAGATGGAATTATTTTCTGATAGAGGACAGTCCTCTCTTTCCCTCACGCCTGACACATGAAGAGTTCTTTAACATGGAGGGCAATCTTGGGGTGTTTTCCTGAAAGACATTTTAGAAATAGAATGTGTCACTCCATGGGCCCGCTGTCTCATGTCAGTGGAAAATTCTGCTACCTGTAGATATGAGACTCTTATTAGAGGAACAAGGTATTACAGGCATTGTCTCCCGATTGAAAAATTATTACATCAATACATATTTATGTTATAAAAACAATCTAGTTCTTCCCTGGTACCAGATTGATACCACCTTGAAATTATCTTTTCATTCACCTCTATCCCCACATCTAACATGTGTATCTATCTAATTTTACCTCCTAAGATTTCTTCAGTCCATTTTCCCTTAATCCTTACCCTGATACTGTCATCTGGATTACTGCATCAGTTTTCTAACTGTTCTTTCATTTTCCAATTACTTGCTTTTCCAGCTGATTGTCAATAAGTCTAAAATAGCAATTTGACCATGTCATTCTCAGCCTTAAAACCCTTTAGTTAACTTTTGCCTATAGAATAAAATTCCGTCTTCTTAATGTGACATAGTAGATGCTCAGTGATCTGATCTTTGTTTCTGCAGCCTGTATTTTCTCACTGTCTTGTATTTTATGTTTTAGCCATATAAGATATTTGCAGTGACATACACATACATATCTCATCCATTTTTTCCTTCCTACTTTTGCATGTGTTGTTTTCAACTTAGAGTGCCCTCTTTGTGTTTACCTCTTTTCCTTTTGATTAACTAGTTAATTCCTCCTCATCTTAGAGGCACCTCCTTCAGCAGTCCTCCTCCAGCATTTCAGTTAGGATAAAGTTCCCCCCTTCAATGTTATAACAGTTTATGTACGTCTCTTATGCTTAATATTTATACCTTATCATTATATTTCTGTGCCTTTCGTTGTTAGATCATGAGGATACCTGATGATGGATACTGTTATTTACCATTATATCCTTGGCATCTGGAGTACCCAGCATATTATAAGCACTCAAAAAGTATTGAATGAGTGATCATGGAGTGTAAATTTTAGAGACTAAAGGAGACTTTCTTTTGGATTTGAACAACGTAAATAAGACAAAGAATACCTTTAAAAATGGGGATTTCTCAATTAGAAATGTGCTTTTGGGTAGTTTTTCAAGATAGTCCTACTCTGTCCAACCCTTTTATCTACTGAATCAGAATTTAGGGAGTGGTCTATGGTATGTGTATTTTTATAGTCACATATTAATATTTTATAGTATTTTATTTTATTTTATAGAAAATAAATACTCATACATTTGATGTGAGTGCAAAGTGGCATGGTGTCTGTGGAAGACGAACTGGCAGTATCTATCAAAATTACAGATGCCTTTTACCCTTTGACCATAGAGTGTCACTCAGTATTCTGTGTACAGATTGAACCCAAAGTTATTCATTGAAATAGTGTACATAAAAGCAAAAGATTGGAAACAACTAAGCATCCAGCAATTAGAGAATATTTGAAGAAACTGGCAAATTTACATAATGAAATACTGTAATATAGTAAAGAGGGGAAAATCCTGTTATGTGCTAATGGAAGAGTTAATGGGGGAAAAAAGAAGGTATTAGAATGTATTGTTTGGGCTGGGGATGTGGCTCAAGTGGTAGTGCGCTCGCCTGGCATGCGTGCAGCCCGGGTTCGATCCTCAGCACCACATACAAACAAGATGTTGTGTCCTCTGAAAACTAAAAAAATAAAATAAATATTAAAATTCTCCCTGTCTTTATCTCTCTCTCTCTCTTTCTCTTTAAAAAAAAAAAAGAATGTATTGTTCGACAAATTCATGATGGGAATTCAGCCTAGGAAGGAGGCTGTGACATGTTTACTTGGGAAAATCTATACTACCCATACAGATTCATAGTGCTATAGGAATCTGACTTTCGAATCTTCAGTATTACTTTCACTGGTCAAAATCAGCACATTCAGACAGAGTTTCCCTCACCTTATGTAAATTTTAGTTGAGGGAGAGAAATTTCCCACACAGTTGTTAATAAAGCATGTTGTTTATTTCCTGTAGGGTAGTAGAAAAACCTTACATTTTTCCAAGCACTCTTATTCCTCAGTATCTACGTGGGTTTGTTCCTGGCTACCAAAATCTCCAGGTGCTCAAGTCCTTTATATAAAAGGGTGTAGCATTTGCATATGATGTATGTACATCCTTCCTTAAGCTTTTACTAGTACAATGTAAATGCATGTAAATACTTGTTATATATTACTGTTTAGGGAACAATGAAAAAAAAGTCTACATGTTCTGTACAGATGCAATTATTTTCCTAATGTATTTGATCTGGATGTTGGTTGAATCTGCAGGTATAGAGATCTTTATTAACTTTTAGATATCTGGAGAGAGTAATTTCTGTAGTAGTGCTAACTTTGGTTATAGTGTGTAGATTTCTGCTTCCTGGGAGATCTGTTATAAACAAGTGTCATTAGGGACTTCACTAGGTAATCTTCATTAATGGAAAAACATCGGCAAACAAATCTGTTTAAGTCTCCAAGGGTTAAAACCGTTATTGACTCCTTCATGCCTAAAGCTCTTTTTAGATTTTTACATCAAAACTATTGGGCAGTTGGAAAAGATTACACCCAACAGCACTGTAAGTTATTAATGCAGAGACTCATAGAGTATTGCCATTTATCTACATTAAACCCAATTGAAAATAAAATTCGGATTACTGCGCAATTTATTTTGCTGTTTTGTTCTCCTTTTCTCTTTCCTAAATGTGTTTCTGGAGTCTTTTGCCAGAAACCACTTGGTAACAGCACCATCCCTCTCAAAAGTATGGTGCTCTCTCTGAAAAATATTTAAAAGAAAAAAAGAAGTAGTAGTGTAAGGGAACAGTGCTCTTCAGAAAAATAAAACCTGATTATATGAGCTTTTCAGGATATGGTTATAAATGAATGGTCTTTAGACTCAGTTCTGATTCTTAGTAGTGTTCTGCATTTTAAGAAAGTTTTGCTTCTCAGCACTAGTACCTGTAAGATGAGAATATTCCTATTTTATGGATAAGAAAACTGAGGTTCACATGATGACAACTTGCTAATTAATGCTCACACCACTAGGAAGTGGCAGAGCCTCAAACAGAAAACAGATTTTTCTCACTGTTCTGTGCTTTCTTTTCACAACTTACCACTGTATAGCTTCCTCTTATTATCATTTGAGATATATTTCAGAAGATTTAAAATTATGATCCATTACCTTGTTTTATCTTTTATTTCACAACTTGAGACACTACTTGGGCAACTAGATAGAATGGAAGTTAGCAAAGGAAATTAGAAACTGAGAGTACTTAAATTTTTCACAACCAGTAAAGGCAGATACAACTTCTAATGTTTGAGCATATTATGCAAATAGTTTCCAGTGCATGTGGATCGTTGTATATTTAGATATAAGCACCTAAGCACCTGTGTTTATTGAAGCATTTGCTTTACATTTTCTACCTAAATTGGTAGACTGTGATTACCTGCTAGCACATAAACAAATGTATCATGCAAATATGTAGGATGGAGGAGGAAAATAATGAATAATCTGAAAATGCACCTCTTGAGGAAATGAAAGCCCAAGACCTCAAAACCAATAAAAAGTACTAATTGCAAAAGTTGAAAAAGATGTCATAAAATAAGTAAAAGCTTGCAGCTCTTTAACCTGTAAGATAAGAATGAAGCCTTATCAAATGTGGAAATACTTGTTGTCTGAGATAAATCTTGGTGAATATAGTAAGTTTCCTCTGAAGAGTAAAGTTTAAAATTGCTAGGTTTTGTGCATATTTCATTACTTCACACTCACACAGGTAAGCCCATATTTCTGCTAAGACATGAGGTAATTGCCAAATTGATTGTGAGCTCATTGAGGACAAGAATTCTGGATTACTTATCTTTATATCTTTACCCCTACCACTACACGTGACATAGAATAGTCACATACAGTAGATGCCTACTAAATGATTGTAAGGAACTTGGAGATTGAAGGAGGCCAGAATTCTTGTGATTGTTACAAGTTGTTTGGTTTTGTGTTTTTGATTCTCTTTTAACTATACAGCAGAATCTTAAAGCACACCTTTACTATGTTGCTTACTGAGAAAGTAGGATTCAAAAGTATGCATATATTATGATCATAACCGTGTAAAACTAATGAAAACTATACAAAGAAATGATATGGGGCTGTGGCTCAGTGGCAGAGTACCTGCCTCGTACAGGTGAGGCACTGGGTTCGATCCTCAGCATCACATAAAAATAAACAAACAAAATAAAGATATTAAAAAAAATAAATGACTACAAGGAAATTCACTAAGTGGTACTACTAGAATACTGTTACTGTGGGTTATTTTTTTTTGTTCCCTTTTCTGTATTTTAAACTTTTTTGTTATAACAGACTATAACAATTTAAGAAGAATAATTTTATAAGAACCTAATATTGCTATATATTATTTTATAATAGTGTTATTTGAGATGTAAGACAAGAACAATATTTTCTTTTCTTAAAATTATATATTTTCCTCTAAAATTGAACCTTCTTGATTACTGTACATATTTCTTTTGGGGTATATAAAAATGCTGTTAGGTTTAGGATATTATTAGTTACAGAGCCAGTTTATGACATGAAATGAATGTATATGAATATAAATGTCCATTTTGCCATTTTTTTCTTTTCATTCCCCACCCCCAGACTTGGATATATTTGGCATATTAGAGATTTCTGTAGTCCATAATTTTTAAAAAAATAATTCCTGTATGCCAGGTCCTGTGTTGGGCCTAGGTTCCTAAACTGGCTATTTGCATATAATGTTTGATTTGGCACTTTCTCTTACAGATACATGAGAATTGCCATTGTAGATGATAGAAAATGAATGGGCTGTATTAAATTCTTCTGAGAAAAATGTGCCAATATAGAACCATATATCCTTGACTGTGAATCTGTGCTTGGGAATAGCTTGAGGCATGGATGCTTTTTCTGAAGGTCCTTTATACTTATTTCTGTCATCTGAAATTGCCAAACTCTGATTTTTACTAAAACAAAATAAGCTTTCTCTCTTGCAGATATGGCTCAAATTTTATTTGATGTCTTTACCTAAGGGGGTGTTTTGATACATGATATATATATAGTTCTTACTTTGGAACCAACAGCTTCAAAGATAATTTATCTTGATTTCTTTAAAGAGTATACTATACCAAAAGAACATCTAAACTTTTTAATTTTTAAAAGTTTCTGTCTAGCTGGAATCTGTCACAAAACTTGACTTGGAAAGGCTGAGTTATATCTTAGGATAGGATGAATGCCTCACGGTAGTTCAAATAAAATAATTTTAAATTTCATTTCAAACTCCACTTCTCATTTTAGATGTTATGCCAAGGCATTGAAAGACACTAAATCTAGGGGGAAATGACAGAATAGCTCTTCTGATGTCGTAGGCCATAGGTGTGGCAGTCTGTACATGATTTGTAGATCACTTTTTGGGTTTTCTGTCTGGGGCAATAAGAATACTATCTTTAATGTGTACTTTAGAGCCCCAGATGCATTGTGTCATATAAAAATTTCATTAATAAGTTCATCTTCCAGCCATAACAATGTATGGAGTTCTGCATGCCTGCTTTCCAATAATGAAATTATTATTTCATTTTTTTAGTTGTCAGTGGATCTTTATTTTATTTATTTATATGCAGTGCTGAGAATTGAACCCAGTGCTTTACACATGCTAGGCAAGCACTCTATCACTGAGCTACATTTCCAGACCTGGCAAAAATTATTTTTAAAAACAATTATTTTAAGTCTTTGGAAATAATCCCAATGGTATATAGTCAGTTAAATAAACATTTATTCAAGAAAATCTAAAACTTAGTAAGAAAAGTGAAAGACTGGTATTTGAAATGCCACCTGCCCCCTCATTTTCCTCTTTCAGTTAAGATGGAAACTCTTCTCCAGACTGGAGCAGTGAAGAACATAGAGTTCCCTCTTCCCCCGTTGCTCAGCTGGAGAACTGTCTTCCTGGGAGGGACAATTCTCATTCTGTTTCCAGCTACCTGTTTCAGAGACCTCTTAGCTTCCATCTAATCACTGCCCATGGAGTAGAGGCTGTACCTTAAGTGTGACACTGCTGAGAAGAGTAAGGCCACAGTTGTGCTTATCCTGGCTGGTGGGACATGGTTCTACCCCAGGAAAGCAAACCAAGAGACCTGGGGCTACTGCACACCTACCTCAACTGAACTCTCAACTTTTAAAGTAGGTGTGTCACTCAGAAGCATGCCATTGTCTCTACCTCCAGCATCAAAGGCAGGGCTCAGAAATTTTGCTCAGTGGGAGAAGCAGGCTTTGCAACAGAGAGGCATGAATGCTGTCAGTTGCACTGACTTGTGTAGTGGAGTGTGGAGAAGTCATGCCTAAGGGTTGTGAAAGGCTTTTGGGGGTAGATTGACAGATTCATTAGAAATACAGGTTAATCTAAAGGCCAGCTAGTTTGTTAGAGAGAAAGGAGGGGAAGGATAGCTGGAAGGAACTTTTGTGGTGGAAACAAATTTCAAGTAACTTTAGGAATTGTCTATTCAAAAGAGCTCCAATGGATTAGTTCAGTTTGTGGAGTAGTTTTTGTCCCAGGACAGTGTAGAAAACAATAGGTCAATCAACCAGCAATTAGAACAGCACCTGAGTGTGGTCAAAAAAGAGAAAGTCGAAGGGATACTTGTCAAAGACACTGTCATACCAAAGTTCCTGGGCATATCCAAGGGTGTACCCCCTAAAGTGCACCATCAGGGCTTCACACTGAGAGGAGAGATGGGAGAGAATAAACTTCACTGAAATTATTCAGCCAGTCATTAATCAAATAAGCAAATAACTATAGCAAGTCCTAGACCAGGGGAAAAGGAGAGTTGACCAGAAATTGGAGTTGCTATAATATATAAAGTGTCATCACCCCCAAATTATGAGATGGAAAGGAACAGAAAAGAATGACCCATAGATGGAAAAAAGCAGGTAAAAGAAACTGCCTGTGAGAGTGACCAGATGTAGGACTCAACAAAAACTTCAGCAATAGAAGATGTGATAACAATGCCAGATCAAGTGAAGAAAAACAATACAGAGAAAGGAGAGTTTTGTTTTTTTTTTAAAGTCAAATGGACATTCTGTAGTTGAAAAAGAAGAGTTAACTACAATAACAAAAATTCACTAAAGGAATTGAACGGTAAATAGGAACTGGGAAAAGGAAAAATAAAGAGACTTGAAGTTAGCTCAGTAGAGAGTAGGCAAAATGAAAAACAGGAAAAAAGAATAAAGTGAAGAAAGCCTCAAGAGAAATGTGGGACAATATTTTTTCACAGCAGTATATGCACAATGTGAGTTCCAGGAGGAGAAAGAGAAATGAAAAGAAAACATTTGAAGAAATCATGGCTGAAAACTCCCTAAATTTATTGGAAATCTACTTCAGGAAGTTTGTTGAACTCATAGAGATTCACAGAAGGATACATCAGTTAAAATACTAGAAGACAAAGACAAGGAGAAAATCTTGAAAACAGCAAGAGAAAAATGACTCATCATTTACAAGGGAACCTCAGTAATACGTGGACCAGAAAAGTGCCCAAAGTAAAAACCTGATCCAAGAATCCTGCACCCAACAAAACTGTTTTAGCAATTCAGGGAGAATAAAGACATTTCTAGATTTCAAAAAGACAAAACAAAACAAAAATGGAGTTTGTTGCTAGCTTACCCATCTTACCAGAAGTACTAAAACAAGTTCTTGAGATTGAAAGCAAGTGACTCCAAAGGCAATTTGAATCCATAGGGAAAAAAAAATAAAGAGCATGAGTAAAGGTAATTAAACAAAGTGACTCCAGAAGGAAACTAGAATTCACAAGTACAAATCAATAGAACCAGAAATGATAAACACAAAGGCTAATACAACAAAAGCTCTTAAGTATATTCTTCTTCTCTTCCCTTAGATTCTTTCATAGAATTATATAAAGTAATAATTATAGTAATATACTATTGTGTTTGCAACGTATATGTACATACATATATGTATATATAAAATATGAGTAACAATAATACTACGAAAAGAGGAGAAAAGGAAGAGTGCTGTATAGAAACAACATTTCTATATCCCAAAGGAATTAACAGTATAAATCTGGAGCAAATTATGATAAGATGTATATACTAAGCCCTAAGGACATAATTTGGACTCAAACCTTGAAATCTATTAAACATTGTTGAAAGCAATTAAAATCTAAGTGAGAAAACATACCATGTGCATGGATTGGAAGACTTACTATTGCTAAATTGTTGGTATTCTTCACAGTGATCCACAGATTCAGTACAATCCCTTTTGGAATCCCAAGTAGCTTCTTTGTAGAAATCAATAAGCCAGTTCTAAATTCATGTGAAATTGCAACAGGCACAGGATATCCAAAACACAGTTGGAAAAAACAAAACTTAAATAACTCAAGTTTTCAGTCCCAAAACATAGAGCAATGTTAAGCAAGACAGAACTGGCATGAGGATGAATATATAGCTGTTAACAAATGTGATATGACACCTAAGTAGCCATATGTAGAAGAACACATATGAATCCTTACCTCATACCATATTAAAAAAAAAAAAAGGTGGACCAAAGATCCAAATATAAGAGGTAAAGTCATAAAACTTTCAGGAGAAAACAGAAGTAATCTTCATATCCCCAGATTTTTTGACACGAATTTTTATAGATAATACCAAAAGCATGAACAAAAGGAAAAATAGATAAATTGGACTTTCCAAAGCTAAAAAAATCTGTGCCTCAAAGGATGATATATATATATATATATATATGCACATATCTCCCACAGAATGGGATGAAATATTTGCAAATCATGTATTTGATGAGATTTATATCTAGAGTATATAAAGAACTCAAAAAAAAAAAAAAAAGAAAAGAAAACTGAACTTAAAAATGGGCAAAAAATCTGAATAAACATGTTTCCAAAGAAGATATTCAGATATCTTGACATTAGTTATCAGGGAAAGGCAAATCAAAAGATACTTGACATTAGTTATCAGGGAAAGGCAAATCAAAACCACCATTAAATAGGAGTTCACACACACGAGGATGGCTAAAATAAAAGAGTAAGATAGTAAGAAATGATGATAACAAGCGTTAACAAAGAGTATGGAAAAAGCAAAATCTTCATATACTGCTGGTGAGGGTAAAATTGTGTAGCCACCTTAGAAAATAATCTGGCAGTTAAAAGGTTAAACAGTTAACATAATTTAACAGTTGTACTCTGGGTATCAATTTGCTACAATAGATTTATTGTAAAAGAAAATGGGACTGTATGTCTATACAAAAACTTGTACACAAATGTTCACCACAGCATTATTCATAATAGCCAAAAGGTAGAAACAACCAAAATGTTCATCAGCTGGTAAACAGATAAAATATGTTATATATTCATATAGTGAAATATTATTTGATTATAAAAGGAAATAAAATAACTTATAAGAGGCAGATGGGGCTGGGGATGTGGCTCAAGTGGTAGCGCGCTCGCCTGGCATGCGTGCGGCCCGGGTTCGATCCTCAGCACCACATACAAACAAAGATGAAAAAGAAAAATAAATATTAAAAAAAATTCTCTCTCTCTCTCTCTCTCTCTCTCTCTCTCTCTCTTAAAAAAAAAAAAAAAAAGAGGCAGATGGACCTTGAAAACATTATTGTTAATGAAGGAAGCCAGTCATAAAAAGCCACGTATTTTATGATTCCATTAATGTGAAATGTCTAGAATAGCAGATCAGTGATAAAAAGTAGATTAGTGATTGCCAGGGGTTAGTGGAAGAGGGGAATCGGGACTTACTGCCGGTTGGTATTGGGTTTCTTTGGGGAGTGATGAGACTCATCTAAAATTAGATGCCAATGATATTTGCATACGTGTGAATATGTATACTAAATATAGATGGATATGTACTTCAGTAGGGTGAACTTTATGGTATGTGAATTATATTTTGATGAAGCTCTTTTAGAAATAAATTCTAATAGATAACATACACTATATGCTCATCACTATTCCAAGCACTGCATAAATATGAACACATTTAGTTCTCACAGCAAAGCTATAAAGTAGATATTGTTGTTTTGCTTATTTTACTGGTGAGGAAACAGGCACACAGAGAAATAACTTGCCTAAACTAGTGAAGTAGGAGACCATGATTCAAGTCTTGGCAGTCTGGCTTCATAGCCCATGTGTTTCACCACATTGCCACTCATTAATAATTGGATTGACCCATTGGGTAGTTTATGAATTGATTCTATTCATTTTCTAATTTTAGTCCAAAATTTGAGATTTGATGAAGAGCATAGACAAAGCTTTGACAATGAACTAATTATCAGCATTGACAGGAAACAGAAACATGCTTTCCAGTGTAAGTGACTGAACAGGGTAACTAGTAAAGATGTCTATGTCAACTCTTCCCATAGACAGTATAGTATTTGACCTGTAGAACTTAGCTGTGTTACAGATGTTGTTTAGATGCCTCAGACTTATTTTTATTTTTTGCCAAGGTTTCTTTTTCTCTAGTTAGCTTTTTTCCTGCCTTAAAAATGTTGATCACACATGCTAAGAAAAATGGAAATTTCACACATTTTCAATTAGTGGAAAATTCAGAGTTATGATAGACTGACCAGCCATTACCAGTGTTTCCAACTTTTCCATTTATAGGTGAAAACTTGAGAGATTAACTTACCCAAGTTCCCAATGAGTTGGAGAGCTGGGACTCAAACCAGGTCTTAGGTCTCCTTTCTTTCTTTCTTTCAGTGATCATCTTTGCAGGGCTGATCCTCAGGGAGCTCACAGCTCAGCAAGGGAATCAGAATATCTCCAGTACAGCGATTCCTTCTCAGAAATGCTAGTGTTAAGGATCATCACACTCTGACTGAATACTTTGAGTAATGAGAAGCTCACAGCAGCCACTCTGCTTTGGATAGCTTCATTTAGAAAGCTGTACTTAACATGAACTTTAAATCTGCTTTGATTAATTCTCCTGGTTTACCCATATTTTTCTCTACTTCTGTTCTTATTGTTCACCATTTGACTTACCTTTATATCTCCTTCCTGCCAATCAGTTTCTCAGTTTTTTCTGAGATTGTCTAATACATTCCTCAAGAAGCTTTTTTTTCTGGCTAAATTTCCTTATAGTTTATTCCTCCAACCATTTAATACACAACTTAAATTGCTGTATATTGAAAAATACTTGGCATTCCTTATTCATTTATTATGAATTATTTGAGCCACATTCTTTTATAGCTCATTAACCCAAAATAGATGTCACTTAGTTAGAATATATTTCTCTTAAGTAATTTGTTTGCACTGAATTTTTAAATTGGGAACATTTTTAGTTATATGTTTATATTAGGGCTCTGTACTTAGTATTGTATACTATAAAATCTAAATAGTATAGAATCTGTAGAATATTAAATGGCCTTGCCATTAAAAGAAAAATACATGTTAAAATCTTTCCAGCTGTTTTTTGGCAGTATAGAATATGCCTGGCAGTATTTCTTGATTTATTTCTTCATCTGACTGTCCTTATGATATAATGTGCCTTCTACTAGCCAGAAAAAAACTTCTAGACTAGAAGTTTTAAAATGTCATCTCATTTTATATTTATAAGACGTAGTTATTATCCCTAATTTTAGAGATAAGGAAATGACTCTCAAGTGACTTCCAGAAATTTGCCCAAGATCACATAACCACAAGGGGCAGAGCTAGAGTTTGAATGCAGGTGTTTCCTTTATTTCAATTGTACTGTTTCCCATTAAATAAATATAAGATGCCTATACCTTAATGTTCTCTCAGCAGCTGCTATATTAAATAATTTCATTAAGCCTGTGACATAGATCGACTTCTGTCTTACAGATGAGAAAATCCAGCTTCAGAACAATTAAGTAAATTGCTGTAGATCCAAGTTCAGAAAATAGTAGAAATATGAACTCGAAAGAACCCAAATATTCTTTCTGCTTTTTCTGCTATACAATTGGCTTTCCATATCTGGATTTTACATCTACCACTTCAATCATCTACAGATAAATATATTAGAAGAAAAATTATACTAATTATTTGTGGATTCTTTTCCTTATTATTCTCTAAACCATATATTATAACAACTATGTAGCACATAATAAGGGCCCCACCCTTATTAGGTCCCCTATAACCCTAATCACCTCCCGAAAGCCCCATCTCCAGATATCATCACAATGGGGGTAGACCTTCAACAGGTAGGAGGTGAACAGGACACATTCAGTCCATAGATCAATTTACCATCAGAATCCCTATCATCTGTACATTCCACAGCATATACATCGCATCAGGCGTTATAAGTAATCTAGAGATGGTTTAAAGTATGTAGAAAGATATGCATAGGTTATATACAAATACTGTAGCATTTTAATGTAAGGAACTTGAGTATCCCTGGATTTGGGTATCTCTGAAGTAGTCTTGGTACCAATCCCCTGCAGATACCAAGGAATGACTGTACTACTAATGGGTTCCTATACCTTGGAGACCTCTAATATCACAACACTATCGCATTGAGACAACTTAGCTTCCCTTTTGTCCCTGTTCTTAGCTGCCTTGATCTTCTTCATAACAAAATATGTGTGGCTTAAACAACAGAAACTTATTTCTCACTGGCTGGGAATTCTTAGATCAAGGAGCCCCCAAGGGTAGGTATCATTCCAAGGTGGTTTCTCTTAACTTGTATGCATCTGCCTTCTCCATGTGCTCACATGACCTCTTCTCTGAATTATATGCAGAGAAAGTAAGTTCTTGGGTGTCTCTTCCTTATAAGGGCACTCATCCCACCAGTTCTGGGCCCCACCCTTATTATTGTCCCCTATAACCCTAATCACCTCCTGAAAGCCCCATCTCCAGATATCATCACAATGGGGGTAGACCTTCAACAGGTAGGAGGTAAACAGGACACATTCAGTCCATAGATCAATTTACCATCAGAATCCCTATCATCTGTACATTCCTAGGCTACTAGAGCAGAGAAGCAGGGAATCAAAGAGACAGGAACTAGTTCAGAAGAAGTCATTGATTATTGTGGGGTAGATGACAGTGGAGATAAAATAAGAGAACTCCAAAGAAATGTTTATAGGAAAGATCTTAGTACATTGAAAAAGACTACAAAGATCCATGGGAAGGCTGGGGTTGTGGCTCAGCGGTAGAGCGCTTGCCCAGAACGTGCAAGTCCCAGGGTTCAATCCTCAGCACCACATAAAAATAAATAAACAAAATGGAGATATTGTGCCCAACTACAACTAAAAAAATATTAAAAAAAAAAAAAGATCCATGGGATCAGGATCTATATAAGCCATCAACATGAGGTCAATGTTGTGATAGTGCTCTTTTCCAAACTTGTTAATATACTACGTAGTCAAACTACTTACGCTAAGAATTTTCTAATGACTAAATGGGCTCATATGGTAAATTCTAATATCCAACAAATGAACATACTTCTGTATCTAATGTATTAACTTAAAAGACCAAAGTCTCATAAGCAATGTGGAGAAAAAGACTTTCTGGAAAACAAAGATGCTTAAGTAGTAGGAGAAGCAGAGGTATCTGGTACAGAGTTGAAGATAAATAAAAAGTTTTTACATACCCATTTCTGCCACTAGACAAGAAAGGAAGGCCAACTGATTGGTTTTGTAAGCTTTCATTTACACCTAAGTTGTCTCTCTCAACTGCTAATGAATTCTTGATGATGCAACATGTCTTTCTCAGGATTGCTAATGAGTAAAGAAAGTTGAGCCAAACTCATTTAATTATCGTTACTTGGAACTCTTGTGTTTTGGGCAGGATCACCACAATATAAAACATAGCCAGAAGGATTTTGTTACTGAAAAATGTACATGTATAAGAAAGAAAGTTAGAGAAGAAATATAAGAAGTGAGATAAAACCTCATCCACAGACCTTTTTATTCACTAAATAAAAGAGGGAATTTTCATTTCCTCCTGTACTATAAGTAGGAAAAATCCTCAAAGTATTTAGATATAATATTAAGCTAAATATATGTGAACCGAGTTGCATAAGTATTTATTTTTAAAAATCTCTCTTTAGCTTTTTACAAAGAAATTCCAAATTGGACCTCCAAAATCCTTTCTCTGACTTTTTTTTTTATTGGTTGTTCAAAACATTACAAAGCTCATGACATATCATCTTTCATACATTTGATTCAAGTGGGTTATGAACTCCCATTTTTACCCCAAATACAAGTTGCCGAATCACATCGGTTACATATCCACATTTTTACATAATGCCATATTAGTGACTGTTGTATTCTGCTACCTTTCCTATCCCCTGCTATCCCCCCTCCCCTTCCCTCTCATCTTCCCTCTCTACCCCATCTGCTGTTATTCAATTCTCTCCCTTGTTTTTTTTTCCCCCTTTCCCCTCACAAACTCTTATATGTAATTTTGTGTAACAATGAGGGTCTCCTTCCATTTCCATACAGTTTCCCTTCTCTCTCCCTTTCTCTCCCCCCACTCGTCTCTGTTTAATGTTAATCTTTTCCTCATGCTCTTCTTCCCTGTTCTGTTCTTAGTTGCTCTCTCTTTATATCAAAGAAGACATTTGGCATTTGTTTTTTAAGGATTGGCTAGCTTCACTTAGCATAATCTGCTCTAATGCCATCCATTTCCCTGCAAATTCCATGATTTTGTCATTTTTCAGTGCTGCGTAATACTCCAT
>NW_025999853.1:5761638-5768559 GCF_001458135.2 Marmota marmota marmota | reverse complement strand
TTCCATCTGAGTTAGGTATGCCTTGATTTCTTTCCCTGTCCATGTTTCTGATGCTTCTAGGTCCTCCTGTAGATTTAAGTTGTCCTGCATTATCTGTAATCCTTTTTTCCCTTGTTTTTTCATGTTGTTCACGTTACTTTCCAGCTCTGTTTGACTGCTTTGTAACTGCTTTCTCCTATACATTTGTTTTGGCTTTGTATATCTCTGTTGTCTCTCCTTTGTGGTGGGAGATTATGCCTAGAGATGTTGGGCTTTATTGTACTTTAGAGCAGATTCATTCAATTTATAAAGGGCTTCCGGATTCTGTATGCATATAGTGATTTGTTGTTTGTTCTTAGGACTTTAGGTTAGGTGCTATGAAGGTATAAGGGTTAGTATGTCTTAGCTACTTTAGAAGGTTGCTCTACTGAAGGGGGATACTAACCCTTTCTCTGACTTTTATAAAAAGCATATTTTAACATTTTGGCAATAAGTCACTGTTAGTATTTTTGTTAAATACAGTTTTTGCATAGGTCTGTCTTATGGAACTGACAATATCATTGCAAGGATTAATTATAGTAAGCTTATTTCTATTAATTATAGTAAGATCCTTCCCCTCTTCCTTTCTTATTTCCTCTTCCCACCCTTTGCTTACTCACTCACTCTATACCAAGGGCAAAAGTTTAGAACTATCAGATTTAGGTGGCTGACCTTCAGTTCCAGTTAAGAACTAAAATTAGATCCCTGTGGAATATATATCCACTGACATCCATCAGAGGAAAGAGTTTAGGCATAACCTTGAGAGGCCAGGAAGACATCTTCCAAGGGAGTCTGCGTTAACTACTAAAATTTCTTTGACATTTCACTTTTTATTCTTAAAAATTTATGTGGCTTTTATATTGTGATTTGTTTAACGTGTTTGTTTATTCTCAGTTAGAAATCCATTCCCTCTAATAAATCTCTTAGTAAAATAGTGGTTCTAGAAGATATACTGGGATTATCCTCTGACTTTAAGTATCTCTGGCACTGGGCCACATCTCCCAGAGAATGTGCATAGCCTATTTTAAAAGCAGAATGCTATCCCATCACTATAAGAGTACTGGTTGATTAAGGAAGAGTACAGATCAAGCGTGTGCCTACCACTGTAGCCAGGGGCAGGGGGGTGGGGGTGGGAACGCAGAGGAAAAGTCCATGCTTATTAACGAGAAAATGGCAAATTATAAGGATAGGTATTTTACTACCACTACAGTAGAAGAACAGAAACATTAAACAAATGAAAAAAGCAGAACTGTGTTTAAGGACTTAAGTCTGTTTAATTAAGAAGAAAAAAATCTGTCCTCATTTCCCTTCACAGGCCTAGGTGAACCCTGAATTACTTTTAATGTTAAGAACACCTATTTTTTGGTTTTTTTTCTTTATATCATTAGATAGAAAAGAAACTAGAACTGAGTCAAATAGAAATCTATGAGTCTCCTGTGTAGTGTAGCTTTCTGTGCTACTTTAATTAAATCATTTATCTCTTTGAGAGTCAGTTTTCATGTCTATAAAATGAGAAAAGTATCCCCTTGTTCTGAGTCTATTAGTGTTATTTTTTAAAAAAGAGTTCTGTGGACAAATAAATTAAGGAAATATCAGTTGAAAAAATTAAACAGGTTTATTTTCCATAGTGCATAAGTTTCCCAAACTTATTTGCCCAGAAAAACCTACTTTTTAAAGACCTTTTGCATTGCTAATGTTCATTGATATAAGACAGTCACTATAGCCCCTTTTAACTCTTAACATTTCTGATTCAGGAAATTGTACTCATGTCTTTTGACTATTTGGCTCTTTTCTGGCCTTGTAGTAACTTATTCTAGGGCTAGATTATTGAGTTGAGTGCCCGTGCTGTGTATGTACACTGCCCTTCTTTCCAGTTTGAACTGGAAAGCTATTGCGTTTTCCTGTTTCTTGTAAATAAAGCAAACATTAATCCTTTTCTTTTGCAGTGTTCACTTTCTTTTTTCACTGTGTCAGTTTTTAATCATTGGCCCATTTTTTATTCTAATCTATTAATTATTACCCAACTATCACCAAGAATTCTGAAGTCTCAGGTCATTAAATCCTTTTGATAAGCAGTAATGTCAAAGAGAAAACTGTAAAGTCTGCCCATAAGGCTTATTGTTTCAATCAGGAAAATAAGTAAAGATACTGTTACTGGCTTGGGTCTTATAAGTCTTGTTCTTGGTGGTACAAAATTTTAGCTTTTACTGTGTATTATCATCTCATTCAGTAAATAACATTGTAATGCAGGGAGTTATCCCCATCTTATAGGTAATAAAACTAAAAGTCAGAGATATCAAATACTTGCCCAGATCTTACAGGTAATAAATAGCAAAGTTATATCTGTCTGATAGCAATTCATAATACCTGGTAGCTTCTGAATGTAATGTTAGTAATGATATGTGTGTTGTAGTTATAATGATAAGTAAAATTTACTGTTTAATTTGGGGAAAACATATACATCATCTTTTTAAATTCCTCAACAACCCTATGAAGTAGATACTATTATACTCATTTTACAAATAAGGAAATTAAAGAAGCCAATCAATTTATTCAAAGTCATACATCTAAAGTAAGTGGCAGCATATATCTAAAAAGAACAAATATACAGAGTAAAGTCAGTGGCAGCTAGGAATTAAATGCAGAACTTTAATGACTTATGAATATTGGACATAATGTTCTGTAATACACAGTGCTTTCAAGATGTCACACTTGGTATATACATGTATGATTTTCAGCATGTTTGACAGTATCTTTATACCAAATATATTAGACAAATTCCCATCCCGAAAAGTTGGTAAGAGATAAGTCTCCAAAAATATAATTCAAGGTCAGAAGTGTTAAGTTCTTTAACAGTAGTAGAGATTAAGTACTCTGGATTTAGAACTGGAAGAGATTACTTCCTGCTGGGGGATGGTGAAAAAGATGGCATTTCTTTTGAAGATAGAAATAACTTAAGAAAGTCAGGGGTAGGAAAGATTTCTGAGTAAAGGAAATAACATTAAAAAAAAAGGCCTAGAAGTTCACACAATTATTAGAATAAATTGTTGTGCCTGGATCAAGGATATCGTGACAAGTAGTTGAATATGAATTTTAGAAAGGTAAGTTACAGGGACTCTGACCTCTTCCTAGTTAATGAGTTTGGATATGTTTTATTTGAGGTATCTACTGGGGGACTATCAAAGAGACATGTCTACAAGGCAACTTTTTTTTTTTTTCCAGCCAGTTTTTAGAATTAAGTCCTCTTATCTCAGAAGTGAATGACATTACCATTAACCAATTATCCAGGCTAGGGACCTGAGAGGTTCCTTGTCTCTTTCTTCTTCACTCTCAGCCAATCATTCAGTCATTTCTACTCCCTTAAAATCTCTTTCGTTCTCCACTTTCCTAATTCTATTACCACTACCTTAGTTTAAACAGCCATTATTTCATTGGGACTACTGCAATATCCTCTTAATTGGTCTCCCTGCTTCTGGTCCTTCCTCCTTTGCTTATTCATTTTCCACATTAATATCAGAGTAATGATTCCCAAAGTACAAATCTAATGTCATTCCCCTACTTAATACACTGTAAGAAGTTCCTCATTTTCTTCAGGATTAAATACAAACTCTTCATTCCTCTTATATAGACATGGACTAACATATCCTTTCTTAAAAAAAAAAAAAAAAAAAAAGCTTCTCTTGACTTTATAGTCCCTCTTTTTTTTTTTTTTTTTTCTTTTTTAATATATCCTCTGGGCTTAACCTCCTGAGTAGCTGGGGTTACAGGCATGTACCACTGTATCCAGCTTTTTTGTTTCTTATTACCATTCTTTTTCTCTGCTTCTTTTATGTTTGAAAGGGATCTGTTTCTTTCTTCACTTTCTCACCTCCCAAGTATCTTCAGAAACTTCTTTTATCAAGGTTGTTGTAATCTAGTATTGCCAAATTCTTATGCCTTTTGATCTTTCATCTGCATTTGAAACAATTGATTACTACATTCATAAAATACTTTGTCCTATCTTGTCTTCCAGAACCACACACTCCTAAATTTTCTGTTGCTGATATCTCCTAATCTCCTTTGTCTATCTTGGCATTTTTCAGGGCTTCTCTTCTGTCTGTATTTTTCTCTAGGCAATCTAATCCATTCTTAAATGAAATGCCCTTACTCATTCTAGAAAGCATGGCCCCAGTGCTTATAGCTCACATACATTCAGTATCGTACATGATACTTCTTATAAACATTTCAAACTTTATATTATCTTGCAGAATTTTCCCCAAACTTGTTCTTCCCCTAGGCTTTCCTTCTTAATAAGCCATAAATTTCCTTCTCACTCATAAACAGCAATTCTTATTGATCTTTCCTCTGAAATTGGAGCAAGTGCCCCTATGTCGCTTCCTCTTCACTGATAGCATACTTAAAGCTGTGTTTGCTCCCCTTTATCCTTTTTTTCACATAGCCTGGGTGATTTATTTGTTTGTTTGTTTTGAATTTTTATTATAATTGAGTTACATCTCTTCTTTGCATAAACTCCTTTGTTGACTTTTTATAGCAGTTGAAGTAAAGTCTGATTTCCTTACCCTGTAAAACTAAAACTCCACATAATCTGGTTCCTGCTTTCCTCTTAATTTCATCTCACAGTAGTCTACGTCTACTCTAACATCATCCACCTAGCTTTCAGAACCTTAAACACACCAGACTCAGCCCATTTTGCTCTTTTCTTTGCACACTTGGCAGCTATCAGAACTTTGCACACTATCAGAACTTGGCTTAAATATCACTCTATCTAAAAGTTGATTCTTTCTCCAGTTATTTTCTATTAAAACGTCCTGTTCATTTCTCTTGTAATATTTAGTAACATTTTAATTATATTCTTTTCATTCATTTATTACCTATTTTCTCAATTAGACTAAACCCCAGATTATGTCTTTGTTTACCACTCTACAGCCATCACCTAGCACAGTACCTTGAATACTGAAAATACTTGTTGGATGGCTGAATGGAAATTGAACCTGTGTGTTTTGGGTATCCTTTTAGATATTGCTTCCTTAGGCAGCTTTTGCCTGGATTGGTCTGGTTTCCTCACATAAGATTTAATTAAGGTGTCTCAGATTTGTATTATAGTATTTTATATTTAGTTCAATGTTTCTCAATAAGATAATTTGATTTTGCCCCTCCGGAAATATTTGGCAATTTCTGTAGACGTGTTTTTGATTGTCATTACTTGATGGTAGTGGTGGAATGTTACTGGCAACTAATGGGAAGAGGCTAAAGGTAGCTATTAAAAGCCCCACGATACACAGAATATCCTCCCCAAACAAATGTTTTCCAATTCAGAGACAGTAATGTTAGGGCTGAGAAACTTCTCATTTAGACTTATCCGTAGCTTGAGTTTCTTTGTAATTCTTCACTTGACTTTAAATTTCTTAGAAGTTTACTGTTGTCTCTCCACACTGCCTTGGATTTATAAAATAGACATTTGGATAATTCTTGCTTGATGGATGACTGAATGAATATAGAAACCAGCCATGATACATCAGCCTGAGTTGACCTACCTTCTGGTATTAATAGAGAGAGCAGTTGCTTAGTCTTTGAGTAAAATATAACATTTGTTATTTATGGAATGATACTATAAGAGCTTCTGTATGGGGCACTGATAAGCTGTCATATTTCAAACTTGCATTCTATTTAGGTTAAAGCTAAGCTTTTTTTTGACAAAGGGGTCAACAACTTGAACATTAAGAAGGAACAAAATAGAGATGAGTATGGTGGCACACACCTGTAATCCCAATGGCTCAGGAGGCTGAAAGATTTCAGCTTTGAAATCAGCAACTTAGTGAGACTTAAGCAACCTAATGAGACTGTGCCTCAAAATAAAAAAATAAAAAGGGCTGAGAATGTGGCTCAGTGGTTAAGTGCCCTTGGGGAAAAAGAAGGAACAAAATAGAAGTGGTTTTAAGGAATATAGGTGTTTGTTGCCTTTTCAGGTAACAGTTCTGAGGTAGTTATCCAGGTAGGTGGATGGCTCTATTTCATTAATTTATTCAAGAGAGCTTAGTTTCCTTCCAAATTTGGGGACAAGAAAGTAGAGAAGTCACATCCACTGTCTTAGAGACTCAGACTTGGAAATGGTATTGAGCTAGTCCATATATATTCTGTTGGCAAGAGCTTAGTCCTGTGTCTATAAAGAACATCTGGGGAATGTGGTAGCTAGGCAGCCATGGACATGACACAGTTCTGTTACTACATACATACGAAGGGGAGAGTAGATTTTGTTGGTGAACAACTTCAGTTTCTACCACAATGCCTAACAAATTCTTAGATACGCACATTTATGAAGATTTATATTATTTTTTCATTATTCCAGGAACTAAGTTTTACTATTTTTTCTGTACAGTTTAAGAAAAAAGGATTAAATAAATCATCTAGAACAGTGCTTCTTAAGTGATTTATGACCACAATTTTTTGTTTGCTCATTTTCCCTAATTTGCAGTAGAGCAGTACTTTTATACTGTAAGTTAATCACTTTAAAAAAAAATCACTTTCTTAGATGTTAGAGTCTAATTTGAAAGATTTCAAAATGCATAGTCTGAATATTTTATATGTATCCAAACTTACATACCTATCACAACATGTCTAGTAATTGTTTGTGAACTGGCACTAATCTCACTTGTCTCAAGGGAAATTGCATGGAAATGGAAGGAGACCCTCAGAGTTATACAAAAGTACATACAAGAGGAAGTGAGGGGAAAGGGAAAAATAATACAAGGGGGACAAATGAATGTCAGTAGAGGGGGCAGAGAGAGAAGAGGGGAGGGGAGGGGGGATAGTAGAGGATAGGAAAGGCAGCAGAACACAACAGACACTAGTATGGCAATATGTAAATCAATGGATGTGTAACTGATGTGATTCTGCAATCTGTAT
>NW_025999853.1:5749566-5760238 GCF_001458135.2 Marmota marmota marmota | reverse complement strand
AAAAAAAAGTGTTTTCTGGGGATGGGGCTCAGCGATAGTGTGCTTGCCTAGCATGTGCGAGCCGCTGGGTTCGATCCTCAGCACCACATAAAAATAAATAAATAAAATAAAAATACTGTGTCCAACCATATTTTTAAAAAAGTGTTTTCTAACAACCTTTTAGGTTATTTAAGTGTAGTTGACTATGATGTCAGTCTTTTAAGTAAAGTCATTTTTTAGGTATAAAATTTGACTTCTAACTTTTTATTATTTTTAAAAATCACCTCTTAAGACAGTTTATAAACCATGGTAGGTCTTTTGAGTGTTCACATATCCTTCAGAGCCTGTTTTGCTTGTTTCTTAGCTAAAATCAAAGCTGACTATAGTTTTACAGATTCATGATGAAAACCTGCCATTATGAAGCTGGAAGAAGTTTGTTTTAAAGGACATTTTGCTTTAATGCATGATACAGAGGAAAAAAGATGCCTAATAAAGTGACATGCTCAAGATTATACTAAGTGAGAGACAGCTATGGTACTGTCACTGATTTACATTGGAAATTACTTTGTAATCAGATGATCTGGATTGAGTCCTGTCCTCCTTCTTGGTTAAATGTCTTTAGGTACTTACTTATTATTTGTAAGAATTATGTAGTGTTCAATAAGCATTTCTTAGATTGAATAAGAATATATAATAAACATATATAAAAGTTACTTGTAAACTACAAAGTACATAAACAAAAAATAAAATTGAGAAGCTATGCCTTCTAATGCCAAATCCATTGTTCTTTCTGGACTCTGCTGCATTTCATGCTAAAGACTCATTGAAAACAGGAATTATATTTAATACTGCATCCAGTTAAAATTAGGTTTATGAGAAATCTGTAGTAATGTGGAAACATGCTTATGTTGAGTTAAAAAAATAAATCAGGAAACAAAATTATATGCACATGGGCTGGGGTTGTAGCTCAGTGGTAGAGCACTTGCCTGGCATGTGTGAGGCACTGGGTTCAATTCTCAGCACCGTGTATAAATAAATAAATAAGGTCCATTGACAGCTCAAATATTTTTTAAAAAATTATATGCACAGGGGCTGGGGTTATGGCTCAGTGGTATAGCTTTTACCTCGCACGTGCAAGGCCCTGAGTTTGACCCTCAGTACCACATAAAAATAAAAAATAAAATAAAGTTAAAAAAATAGAGAGTGTAGTATTTTTTAAAAAATTAGTATATGTATTACTGAAAACCAACTAGATTGAGAAAGAATAAGGCCTTTTGTCACTCATAAAATATAACAGCTAGAATAATTGTGGACATTGTTTCTATTTTCTCTAAGGGTTTTATTAATTTTACATTTATAATATTTATAAAGAACATATGTATTTAAGTAATTTAAGCTCTTCAGGAAAAAAAAAAAAAACTTTAAATGAAGGCAGATAACTTCTATTGCCTATTTGTAAAGGCTTTTTTACCCAGTGGGGCAAGTCACCCTACCAATACAATCACAAGAACAGTCTGTGCTACTTTCTTTCCTTCTTATAAAGAAGCATCAAGACAATATTAATAGATCTCTACTAATGTTTGAGATTTGAAGAACTTCTTAATTTATTTTTGGCAGTGCTAGTTGCTCTGCTAAGGACTATAAAGATTATGAAGTAATAAAACATAATAAAAGTCACTATTAAAAATTACTTATGGGGGTATAGGTAGGAAGGACAGTAGAATGAATAGGACATTATTACCCTATGTGCATATATGACTGTGTGACCAGTGTGATTGTACATCATGTACAACCAGAAGGATGAGAAGTTACACTCCATTTACGTATGACGTTTCAAAATGCATCCTACTGTCATGTATAATGAATTAGAACAAATAAAAAATAATTATATTAGATGTGGATGATATTACTCTTATTTAACAAAGGGAAAACTGAGGATCAGAGAAGTTAATAACATATCTAAATTGTATAACTTGCAAAAAACAAAACAGGTATTAAACCCAGGTCTTTCTGACTCAAAAGCCACTGCAGTGCATTTATTTCATAAAAAGAGATGTCATTTCTACTTTCAGAGAGCTTTTAGTAGTTGAAGCAAACTCAGAAGGAAAATCACCAGGACAGATGTGCTGAGCCCAAAATGATTGCTGCAAACTGTGGCTTGTAAAGGAAGAATGTTGAGGTCTGAAGTGGTTATGAAAAACTTTATATTGAAAGTGTATTAAATATTTGAAACCTATATAACCAGAGAAGAAAAAGGACTGATGCATGTAGAGGCAAGTGATAAGAAAGCAGACGGGTTCAATGTGAGTAGTTTGGACAGGTAAGTACCTAGAAGATGGTTTGATAGAAATACTATGAATGAATAAAGACTGGAAAAAGAGCTCATTAGGGAATATTAAATGCCAAGCTGAGGACTTTGAGAATTTATCTTAGATAACCTGTACTGAACATTCTTTGCATGCTTGGCACTGTCCTAAATGCTGTAAATGTGTGATCTCATTTGATTCTTACAGTTAATGAGGTCCAGAGAAACTAAGTAACTTGCCATGCGTATACTCTTAATAAGTAGAAGAGCCAAGATTGAATGTAAGCAGTTTGAACCCACTACCTCTTCTCTTCATTACCACGCTATTTTGGCTCTAGGGGCCATGGTAGGATGAATACGTTTTAAGCCCAGGACCAACCTTTAACAAATAATGTGCTTCATGTCTCTGGTAGTTTTTAATATTTGAAAAAGGCATTGTGACCAGATGATGACATCCCATTCCCATCCCTGCCACCCTTGTACATCTTCAGCACAGTGTAGTGAAGAAGTTAAGGTGTTTGTGCTAATGGCCTTCAACTTTGCCTATCGTTCTAATATACTTCTGGTCAGTTACCCTCAGCTAACCCTTACCCCTGACATCCAAGTTATGTCAGTCTGTTGCTAACCATAATACAGTAGTTCTCAGTGTGGCTTCTGGATCACTACCAGCAGCAGCGTCAACTGAAAACTTGTTTAAAGTTCCAGTTCTGGAGCCTCACCCCATACCTATTGAATCAGAACTTCGGGGTAGGTGGAATAGTCTGTGTGATGAGCCCTTTAGGTAAGTATGATGCATACTGAAATTTGAGAATTACCATAGTCTACTCTAGGGTCTCAGTTCAGGCACAGACTGCTGAAAATGTTTTTGGCAACCCTAGGTACTGGCACTGGGAAACTGCTTGGGGTTTTTTATTTAAGTTTCTGCTGTAGGTCTTGTAGTATGACTTTATAGAAATAACCATACCTTACTAAGCTAACAGACATGTAAAAAGAGCTTTTTCTTATTTTTTATTAATTTTATTGGTATATTATAATTATACGTAATAGTGGTTTTGTGACACATTTGTACATGCATATAACATAATTTGGTCAATCCCATTCCCTAGTACCTCCCATTTTCCTCCCCTCCTTCCTCCCCCTGGTTCCCTTCTTCTACTCCACTGGTCTTCCTTATATTTTTATGAAGTCTCACCTTGATTTTTTTCTTTTTCTCTAACTTTTCCATATGAGAGAAAACATAATTTTTGACTTTTTGAGTCTGGTTTATTTCACTTGACATAATGCTCTCAACTTCTATCCATTTTCCTGCAAATAACATAATTTCATTTTTCTTTATGGCTGTAGAAAACTCATCGTATCACATTTTCTTTAGTCAGTTATTGATGGTTATCTAGGCTGGTTCCATAACATGGCTATTGTGAGTTGTACTGCTGTAAGCATGGGAATGCATAGATTGCTTTTAGCAGGCTGACTTAAATTCTTTTAGATAAATACTGAGGAGTAGTGTAGCTGGGTTATACGGTAGTTCCTTTTGAGGAACCTCCTTATTAATTTTCATAATGGTTGTACTAATTTACAATCCCACCAACAGTGTATTATTAAGTGTTTCTTTCCCCCCCAAATCCTTACTAGCATTTATGGATATTTGTATTCTTGATGATTTTCATTCTAACAGGGTGAGATGAAGTCATTCATATATATATATATATATATATATATATATATATATATATATGGTGTGTGTGTGTGTTTATTAGAGCTTTACAGTTATACATAGTAGTTGGGTTCATCCAAACAAAATCGTACATGTGTAGAATTTGATTTCAGTTCACAATTCTCCCCATTTCCCCCTAACTAACCCTTTTTCTAACCCTTTATATCTTTGTTGTGAGTTTTGTTCTGTTTTTCATCCTATATTCTCACCGTGTGGTTTTGATTTACATTTCTCTGATTACTAAAGATATTGAACTTTTTTTTAGTGTACTTTTTAATCATTTGTATTTCTTCTTTTGATAAATATCTGTTTCATTTGCCTGTTGATTGAATTTTATTTATTTATTTATTTGGTGGTAAGTTTTTTGAGTCTTTATTCTGGATATTAATTTTATGTCAGAAGAGTAGCTGACAAAGATGTTTTCCCCTTCTGTAGGCTCTCTGTTCATGCTCTTGTTTCCTTTGCTGTTCTTGAGAATTATTTCTTGAGTTTTAGGAATCCTGTTGAGGAAGTAATTGCCTTTGCTTTTATGTTAGATATTAACCCTGTGTTTTCTTCTAGCTGTTGGAAAATTTCTAGGCTAATTCCTAGGTCTTTGCTCCATTTTGAGTTGACTTTTATGCAGGGCAAGAGATAGGGATCTAGTTTTATTCTTCTACATACGGATATCCAGTTTGCTAGCACCATTTGTTAAAAAGGCTGCCTTTTTTCCATTGAATGTTTTTGGCATCTTTATCAAGGATCACATGATTGTATCTTTGTTGTGAGTTTGTTTCCGTGACTTTTGTTCTATTCCATTGGTCTGTGTGTCCATTTTTATGCCAGTTCTATGCTGTTTTTGTTACTGTAGTTCTGTAGTATAATTTAAAATTTGGTATTGCGATGCCTCCAGCCTTTTGCTTATAGTTGCTTTGACTATTCTGGGTCTTTTATTTTTCCATATGGATTTTGTAACTGTTTGTTCTAGTTCTGTGAAGAATATCTTTGGTATTTTCACGGGAATTGATTGACTCTTTAGATTCATTTTGGTAATATGGCCATTTTAACAATATTAAGTCTGCCTATCCATGAACAGGGGTGGTGGTCTTTTCATCTTCTAATATCTTCTTCAATTTCTTTTTTCAGTGTTTTATAATTTTCATTGTAGAGGTCTTTTATTTTCTTGGTTAGATTTATTCTTAGGTGATTCTTTTGTTTGTTCTATGTTGATTTAGTATATTGCTGCTAGGCTGAATTAATTAGCTCTGCAGTTTTCTGGTCAGATTTTTTGGATTTTCTAAATACATTATCAAATGATTTGCAAACGGTGATTATTTGACTTCTTTCCTTCTATTTGTATCCCTAAAAGGGATGATACAGGGGATCATGATACAGGGGATTGAAACCAGTGGTGCTCTACTACTGAGTTACATCCCCAACCCTTATTTTTAATTTTGAGACAAGGCCTTGCTAAATTGCCTAGACTGGCCTTAAACTTGATGTGGCTAGTGTCATTATTGCATGCTGATTTTAATTTCTGTGGGTATTCTTGCCAGGCATAGTGGTGCACATTTGTAATCCTAGCAACTCAGGAGGCTGAGATAGGAGGATCTCAAGTTCAAGGCCAGTCTCAGCAACTTGGCAAGATCCTATCTCAACATCAAAAAGTAAAAAGAATTGGGGATGCAGTTCAGTGGTAATGCACCCGGGGTTCAATCCCAGTACAAAAGCAAAAAAAAAATAAATAAGTAAAAAAAAAATTCCTGCTGTAACATTGACATTAAAACACTAAAAGAAAGTCACTTTTAGTTATCAGATATGACAGGATAAAGTTGTCATTTTATGAATTTTTTTTTAGCTTGTCAGGTAAGGGTCCTTTCCATCTCTATTTAGAGAACATATTTTCATTTAAAGTTAGTATTTCCATAGCTGTATGACCAGGATATACTGAGAAGTTGCACATAGTCTGGGATTCTTGCCAAGATCATGTTTGACGCCAGGTAGCCTCTTTTTCAAGGATTTAAGTCTGTCAGTAAGTTAATATCTTATATTGGTAATTGTTGTTGTTTTTATAAAATGTAAGGGTATATAGTAGTATCCAGCAATGAAATGAGTATACTTGTTTGATCCACATATAAGGGTAAGAGAAAGCTTACCTTGAATTTGGAGGGAATGATCTGTGATTTTTAAATCTGACAATAGTATAAATAATTTTCACACAAATAAGATTGAGTATACTTTGGGTTCATCCTAAAAGAATTGTTTCTGAGATGATGTTAGCAAAATTTGGATCCACCACTGCTATGTATTACTGTTACTGTTACAGTTACAATCTGCACCCTACACCAAGGCAACAAAGGAGAGTTAAGATTCTATCTTCTCAGAGCTTCCCAAACAATATGTCTTAGCACAGGGCTGCCCAGAGGAAGAGAGACTTTTTCCTAGTTTGCCCATCTAGAGGGAACCTTTTTAGCATCTAGTCTGCCTAGAGGGGTCACCTTTTTTTTTGCAATTGGTTCAAAACATAGTATATGCTAGCTGAACCCTCTTTGGAACCCCATATTTGGAATAACTTTTATCAGTTTTTGTCAGCAAAAGTACTTCTCTGGGTCATTTGATGAGTAAGTATTATTAGATTTTAGCTAAAGAAGAGGGACACTTGGGATGACTGCCATGGAAGAAATATTAGGAAATATTTAGAAGAAAGAGCACAACTAAACATTGGCAGAAATGCTTATCTCCTTCAGTTATTTTACAAAAAAGAGCATGTAGTATGGGCAATTGTGAACTAGTTCTTAATCTTTATTTCTGAGGAGGGAATAGCTATGATTCAGACTGATTGCCTTTAAACCTGATACTGTTTAGTCTGATGTTGAAAATCAAATAATAGTTTTTGCATACTCTCTTGTTTTTCAGAAACTCTGTGAAGGCATATTTAAAGTCCTTGTAAAGGACGTCCCAACAACATGTCAAGTGTCCTGCCTGGAAGTACTCCGCATTCTCTCCAGAGACAAAAAGATTTTAGTTCCTGTAACAACCAAGGAAAACATGCAGATATTGCTGAGACTAGCCAAGCTAACTGAGTCGGATGATTCTTTGGAGAAGGCGTCAGAGTTCCCAGTTATTGTGGAATCATTAAAGTGTCTATGTAACATAGTGTTCAACAGTCAGATGGCACAGCAGCTCAGCCTGGAACTTAATCTTGCTGCAAAGCTCTGTAACCTCCTGAGAAAGTGCAAGGACCGAAAATTTATCAATGACATTAAGTGCTTTGACTTGCGCTTGCTCTTTCTCCTGTCACTTTTGCACACTGACATCAGGTCACAATTGCGCTATGAGCTCCAGGGACTACCGCTGCTAACCCAGATCTTGGAAAGTGCCTTTAGCATCAAGTGGACCGATGAGTATGAATCGGCCATAGATCATAATGGACCTCCTCTCTCACCTCAGGAGACAGACTGTGCCATTGAGGCCCTCAAAGCTCTCTTCAATGTGACAGTAGACAGTTGGAAGGTGCATAAAGAGGTAAGGTTGAGAATGGTATTCTTATCTACCTGGAGTTTAATTGTCTGGTATGTTCTTATAGCTGTCTGCAAGGGAAGCATGCTAAATTGGAAAATGGAAAAAGTTACCAGTTCCTCCATGAATCAGTTGTATGAACTGTGATATTTCTTAACCATTACTAAATCTTATTCTTTCCATTTGTGTAATACCTGTTGGAAGAATGGGGTGGAGATGAACTACTGTTTTGTAAGATGCCAAATATAGTTTTCTGACTTGTACTATCACTGTCTTTTTCAGAGTCTTTTTCATGAACAAGATAAGATTTAAAGGGAAATAAAACAAGGCAGTTAATAAAGGTATAGGTATTTTTGATGGCTGCCACCTTAAAAGCTCAGATAATGCCAGTCAATTAAAACTGATAAGTCTTTGATGTCAGCTCAGAAGAAGAAAAAAATCCTATGTGTATGTATACCTATTAGCCTATTCTCCTAGGTGTTCCTATGTAGTGTAAGATAACTGTCAAAAATATAGGACTACAAACTAGAGATATCCATGCTTATACATAATTCTAGAAAACAAACATAATTACTCAAGGGGATGAGAAAGGTTATTTCAAACCATTTAACTTATTTCTAGACTAAGAGTCTTCTGAGGCTTGGACCTTCCAGCAAACCAAAATGAGGCAGATTTGGTAGTTTATATTTGAATACCCACAAGAACAATATGCTAACAATGAAACTTGGCTTAAGGAAATCAACAATTTTAAGTAAAATGGACATAAACTGTTCCTTTCTTCTAAAATCCAGACATTTCACATTTTCTCTCTCTTTAACCATAAATGACTAGTGAAATTTAGACTGTGCCTTTAAAAAAAAAAAAAAGACATCTGACTTTAGGATTTAGGTTAATATTTTGATGTGTCCATTTGAAATAATTCTCACCCATGAATAAAGATCTGTATTTGCCAGAAAACTACTTTAAAAGGATTATCTCAATGCAGTGCTATAGTGAGAATATGCAGGCATGAGTTTTAAAGTGCAGATAGGTCTGTATTTTGAAACCAAATATTTGAAGATCAGTCCTAACAGCTGTTTTAGATGACTGTAGCGTGGTCAGTTTTTTCCTGAGAGTTGGCAGGAAAAGATGTGGAAAGCTCCATTTATGCTTTGAAACCAAATATTTGGAAGTATTTGAAATGTTATGTCTCTATTCTTATTTGGTACCTTCTATGGTTATTTTTCTTACACTGTTTGTTTTGGTGTTTTTTAAGTTCTTCATTTAGTTGTAAGAGGTACTCTAAGACTGTTGGTTTGCCATTGTTGGAGTCCCTATTATTTTAAGTTATACCTAAAATAGTAGCTCACAGTGTTCAGATTCCTAACAAAAACACTTTATAATTTAGTGGCTGCACATCAGTAGATATGTGGGATGACATGTAATGAAAATTAGTAAATTAAGATTAGCCCTTATTAGTGTGCTTTAGTTATAAGTAACAGAGGGACTGGAAGGAGCTTTAGAAAATGTTGAAGTAGCATATACTTATTCTGTGTTATAGAATGGTTTTTCTCCAAAACAGAAGTATCTACTGATAAAGGGCCAGTATTCCAAGATTAGGTATCTCAGACCTCCTACTACCTGTTTGAGTCTGGATCAATTGATACAGCCATTACAAAATGTGCAAAATCAGCATGACTCTTGGCTATGGTTGAAGTTTTCAGAAATATAAATAGTATTGAAAATAGGATCTTTGCCAACCATTTAGAAAAGAATGTCTTCATGAGTCTCCAAATTCAGCTCTTAGCAAACATTTATCATTTATCATTGTCCAAATATTTATGGACAATTACTAGACATTACACTGGGCATTATATAATGTATTGGCAAATAACAGGCATTGTTCATGAAACCTCCATTTTGTGGGTGAAATAGGTGATAAATCAGTAAAAATTACATAATTGAAATTGTGTTATTTGCTATGAGAGAACAATGCAATGATTGACAATATATAATATAGTTACAGAAGACTCTGAAAGTCTTTTCTGAGATCTGAAGATTCAGAATGATTCAGCCATCTGAAGAATAGAGGGATGAATGGTTCCTAGAAATTGTGTAGCATGTGAAAAGACCACAGAAACCAAAACAGGAGTTTTTAGGAAGATAGTCACAACTTAGTTCAAAGAAACCTCATATCAGGGCAGAGAGACTTACTACTAAGAATCTGTTTACTGGGTTTCAAGATCTCCTTAGTTTGTCAGCTGAAGTGTTTTACTTTGAGCAAGCACCCAAAGACTAGTTAACAAATATGAAAAACTTATTAATCAAAAGAATCTAACTTTAAAAATAACTAGAGGCTCATTGTAGAGGATCTAGGAAAAAAAAACATAGAAGCAAGAAAATACAAACTACCTGAAAACTCACCCCTGAGAAGATAAGCACTGTTTGCCTTTTGATGTGTATCTTTCTAACCATTCTCCGTTATGTAATATATAAGTAGAAATATATATTTCTGTCTATATATTTCTCTCTCTATATATTCACATACACACAAAATGTAATCATTTTATTATTTTCATCTTTGTTGCACAACCAATGTTCTTGAAGTCTAGTTACTAGTTTTCAACTCTGGGGATGTTAACTCTGTGGAGAGCGCTTACTGGGCATGGGTGAGGCCATGGGTTTGATCCCCAGTAACTCCCCACACACTTACACAGAGTATTAGTTTTCAAAAATGCGTTTCTTGAAGCTGGGAGGTTCCTAGGAGTATCCTCTAGGTGTGGGTGAGTGGTATCCCAGGTTCCCCACTTCCACTTTATAAAACAGCACCTTTGATTGTTGTTGCTATTGTTGTTGCTATTGCTGTTGTTTTAATTTAGGTTTGTAATTAAGATTTCATTTAGAGGATAAAAAAGAGTTCTGCAAAAAAACCCAAAACTTTGACAACTACTCTGTAACTCCTATTTGTTGAAGATGATAAATCCTTATGAAAGAATGCATACAAATACTTGTGAGCATGTAGAATACTTCACCCTGGCACGGTGGCACACGCCTGTAATCCCAGCAGCTCAGGAGGCTGAGGCAGGAGGATCCCAAGTTCAAAAGTAAGCCTCAGCAAAAGTGAGGTGCTAAGCAACTCAGTGAGACCCTGTCTCTAAAAAAAATACAAAATAGAGCTGGGAATGTGGTTCAGTGTT